>NC_135907.1:23257998-23322998 GCF_964194155.1 Cetorhinus maximus
ACAATTTTAAACACTTCACCATCGGTGGCTGCCCCGGCCCTAAGCTCTGGAATTCCCTCCGTAACCATCTCCTCCTCTCTGCCTCTCTCTCTCTCTCTCTATCTTCCTTTAAGAAACCTACCCCTTTGACCGAACTAACATCTCCTTAAATAAATACAGAAAATGCTGGAAAAACTCACCAGGTTTAGCAGCCTGTGGAGAGAGAATTGGGGTTAACGTTTTGAGTCTAATATGACTCTTTGAAGACCCGTCATATTGGATTCGAAACGTTAACTCTGTTTCTCTCTCCACAGATACTGCCCGACCTGCTGAGTTTTTCCAGCATTTTCTGTATTTATTTCAGATTTCCAGCATCTGCAGTATTTTACTTTTATACTCGATTCTCCTTTTGTGGCTCGGTGTCAAATTTCTGTTTGATAATCGCTCCTGTGAAGCACCTTTGCTACCTTTACTCCTGTAATGGTGCTACATAAATCTAAGACATTGCAGCCGCCAAATGTTAGTACCTGATACACTGAAATATTTTCCCTGGTCAGTGGGAATTGGCTGTTTGACTCTTCTTTAGACTTGCATTGAAGTTCAGATTGTGACTCCATTGCTGACTACGACTGTTTACTGAGCCTACACCAGGTCTCGAAACTGCTGAAATAATCTTTGGCCACAGTAGAGATGTACTCCTGGGCTAGGAACAATGCGCCTGCTTTTTATTTTTCTTATTCGGGTATTCTAAGTTGCAAGTTGCAACTGTCAATCCAGAATAAATGACCCGGAGGGAGTAGGGGGCAGTTAATAAAATAATAACGGCAGAGTCCCCAATAATTCTCCTCCCTGAGACCGTGCGGGTACAAATTAAACCTGGTTACTTTGCAAAACAGGTGTCAAATGAGTGTAATGATGGCCAATTTTTTGGGACCAGCTGTTCTAGGAAATTGTCACCCTTTCTATCCCCCCCGTTATTTACTGCTTTTCTCTCTTCCTTTCTGTTTTATTCTCCATTTCTGTTTCTCTTTCTTTCTACCTCTTTTTCTTTGCTGTTTCTCTCCTTCAGTTTTGCTGTCTCCCTCTTTAGCTCCTTTTGCCCCATTGCCTTCTCTTTTTCTTTGTCACTCTCTCACTGTTATCTTTCCCTCCCTCTCTCTCCAGCCACCTGACTCTCCTTTTCTCTTTCCCTTTTACATTTTCTCTCCCTCTCTCTGTCTCTCTCCTAATCTTGTCTATCTCTCTGTAATTGTCTCCCTCTCTGTCTATGTGTCTCATCCCCTGCTCCTCGTGCTCTCTATCTCTCTCTCCCTCCCTGTCTGTCTGTACTCTCTCTATATCTCTCTAAGTCAGTGTGTGTCTCTTGATCTGTTTCTCTCTGCCTCTCTCTCTTCCTATCCCCTTCTACATTCTTTAACTCCTACAGCCTGTGCTCCAGACACTGCAAATAAGAATGCTGCATCCCCACCTCCCCTACTGTGGAGAGGCAGATGCTGAATTGAAGGTGGTACTGTATATACTGTCTACTGAACCTGGTCAGAGGGATTGAATCACACTTAATAAACACAGATCATATTACTCTACCACAAAGACAGATGCAGCAAAACACTCTGTACCTATTTCAAAAATGAAATTCTGGGAATTGTCGATCCTCAGGCATCATCCCAAATATCTTTGGAGTTACTCATTAGCTGCTAATGTAGTTTTACTTTGTCTTCACGGCTAGTGTCTATAATGGGCTCTTTCATGGCTGCACAGCTTTCAACACCTAGCACGCTCTGGGACCAGATTTAATGTCCGCTTTATATCGAGTTGGCAAGTGGGTTAATAACCAGAGAAGGGGCAGAATGAAGCCATAACAACAACAACAACTTGGACTTACATAGCATCTTTAATGTAGCAAAACATCCCAAGCTACTTCATAGGTGCAATTATCCAATAAAGTCTGACACGTGGGCCACATAAAGAGACACTAAAACAGGTGACCAAAAGCTTAGACAAAGAGGCAGGTTTTAAGAAGCATCTTAAAGGGGGAGAGAGCGGCTTAAGAAGGAATTCCAGAGCTTAGGGCCAAGGAACTGAAGGTACAGAAAGTGGAATCGTGGCTGGAATTAAAATGATTCCTAATGCTGAAAATTCACTGGGAACCTTATCAACTCACGATGGATGGAATGCTGGGAGCGGTGACAAAATGGGCCCTTGGGCTTTGGGGAATTGGAATTTTCCAGGACAGCTTTTAAACATGATTTACTGGGTGCTCAGCTCGACGTTGGTTTTCACTGACTTCAGTGGTGAGTAAAATGTGGTGGAAAGTGAAACCAGCATTGCAACCAAACCTGTGCGTTTCCTGACAAGTAATGAAATGTACACAATGCATGCGGATTTAGTGGGGCTGTGCAGGAGTGTTATTTCATTTCTGGTACTGAGTCCAACATCCATTTGCCACAACATGAGCTCCAATATGGCCCCAAAGAGTGAAAGAGTCTCTGTCTGTCATATCCAGCGTCTGTCGCATCTGTCGATTCCAACTCCACTTGCCTGGATGAGTGCAGCTCCAACAATATGCAAGAAGCTTGACACCATCCAGGACAAAGCAGCCCGGCTTGATTGACACCCCATCCACCACCTTCAACATTCACTCCCTCCACCACCGACGCACAGTAGCAGCAATGTGTACCATCTACAAGATGCACTGAAGGAACTCACCAAACCTCCTTAGGCAGCACCTTCCAAACCCACGGAGGACAAGGGCAGCACCACCACCTGCAAGTTCCCCTCCATATCACACAGCATAATTTCTTTACTTATTAATTCTATTCATCTAGAATTAAAGCCCAGTGTTTGGTTTTTTTATAGCTTTGCCAACCTGTAGCATAATTTTTAGTGATTGTTGTATTTGTATTCTGACAGGTGCAAGTTCCCCTCCAAGTCACTCACCATCCTGACTTGGAAATATATCGGCCGTTCCTTCACTGTCACTGGGTCAAAATCCTGGAACTCCCTCCCTAACAGCACGGTGGGTGTACCTACACCACACAAACTGCAGCGGCTCAAGATGGCGGCTCACCACCATCTTCTCCAGGGCAACTGGGGATGGGCAATAAATGCTGGCCTTGTCAACACACCCACATCCCACGAAAGAATAAATTAAAAAAAGATAAAAAATAGACGTGCAACCAAGCAGAATAGCTGCAGACAGCAACTGGAGGAGCCTATTTACCCCTTCAGCCCTTCCATCTACTTAACTCCATCCACTGCCTTGATTCCATAACCTTTAAAACCCTGTTTGCCTAACAAAAATCCGTCAATTTATTTTGAAATTTTCAACTGAGCCCTGGTCTTGACAGGTTTTTGGTGGGGGAAAGAGTTCCAGATTTCCAACACCCTCTGTGTGAAGCAGTGCTTCCCTGATATAACCCCTGAATGGCCTGGCACTCATGTTAAGGTTATCCCCCCCTTGTTCTGAACTCTTGTACTCTCCCCTCAGCCCCCCCAACCTTGTGTGCCCACACTGTCTCAGATCAGAACTCCACTTTATGGTTAGGCTTGAGAGTGTCAGTTAAACACAGGAAGCATTTTAATTCTTCTTCAGAAGAGGTTGGATGATGAAGGATCTCTATCAAAGATTATTGACATAGCCATCGTAAAAGACTGTGATGTTAAAATCAGAGGTTGTGCCTCCATTTGTGTAAAAGGGCTAAAGGTTCAGTATTTGAGGAATGGTTTCTCACAGTTTGATATGGCCAGATATATTCTAGAAATCACTCATTTTTCTATTACAATCCCCTGATTCGACCCGCCTCATTTTAATCTTTTTCTCCTTCATGGGCTTATATTTTTTGCCAGGATTCAAATTTGAAGTCTCCCAGTTGCCTCTCCCCTTCTAGATCTTTTGATTCCAGCATTTGCTTTGGCCAAAAGGGAACCTTCTGTCTGCGACAGGGACGTGTGGTTCACTCTCTTTTTTTCTCTACCGTTGGTGCCAGCAGTCTTACGGGCAGAGAGGTTTAGCGCTAGGCACTTCGAGAAGCCGGGAAATGAGAAAGAGTACCGGCTGGGAGAGGGTTAAAGTCAGCCAGTGACAGGAAATGTCTCAGATAATGGCTCCACTGATGAACATCTGCATCTTTGAATCACAAGCCACTCATCTCAGGGATGAAAGGCCACATTCTTTCCCTCTCTTTTATGGGACATCAGCACTCGCTGCATCCCTAATAAGCTTAAAAAGAAAGTATATTATATAAAGTAAAAATATCGATTTTGTGTTTGTCTGCAGCTGTTGGCTGAGAACCTCAGGAAAGAAATCTCTTCAAATTGTCCCTTCATAAGTGAACATTCATGGGCCCCCATCTCAGCAATTAAGCTGACGACAAAATATAGCATTAAAAGAAGTTGTGGTAGCGTGACAATTAAGACACTTGGGTTTACAATCCTGTGGTCTGATTCCATAGGATTTACGACACAAAGGGCCAGGCCTTTCGGCCCATTGTGTTTGTGGCAGCTCTTTGAAAGGGTCATTATCCAATCGGCCCCACTCCCCTGCCATTCCCTATAACCTTTCAAATCTTTCCCCATCAAATGTTTATCCAATCCCCTCCTGAAAGCTACTGTTGAATCCGATTCCACCACCCTTTCAGGCAGCGCACTCCATATTGCTACAACTCACTGTGTTAAAAAAAAACTCTCTTCATGTTGCCCTTGGTTCTTTTGTCAATTGTCTTAAATCTGGTTACCCACCCTCCTGCTACTGGAGACAGTTTCTCCTTATTTAATCTGCCAAAGCCCTTCACGATTTTGCACTCAGATATCTTCTCCACTTCCTTGTTCTTTGGCTTCCCATACACCGCATGACCAAGATGGTGGGCCGGTCTCAGAGGATCCTTCTGGGTATGGGTAGGGGCGAGCTAGATTGTCGTTGCTACTGCCCAAGGATGAAGGCCCTACCTGAGCAGTACACGGAATGGAAAACTGGAAGGTTGGCGGGTGGGGGGGGTGTTCTGCCAATATCTGCCCACTCAATATGCCTCCCCCTGTCCCACTGGACAAAACAGATGTTAAACTACACCCACTACCATCACAAAATGACTGGAGAATTGGGGTTATTCTCAATTTGGAGCAGAAAATTTAAGGGGGTTTAACTGAGGAATTCAAAATTATGGGGTGCTTCAATGGAGTGAGAAACAGTATCCACTGGCAGGAGGTTCAGTAACCAGAGGATATGGGTTTAAGATCATCGGCTAAAGAACGAGAAGGGAGATGAGGAGGATTATTTTCATATGACGAGCTGTTGTGATCTGAAATGCACTGCCTGAAAGGATGGTGGAATCAGGTTCAATTGTAACTTCCAAAAGGGAACTGGATAAATGCTTGAAAATGTTACAGAGCTATGGGGAAAGAGTAGGCGCGAGTGTGAATTGTTGGACAAAGTGGCAGCACAAGAACAATGGGCTCCTCCTTTTGTTGTGTACAAGCAAGACTTCAGGTTGTGATGAAAGATTATGAGAGGTTAATGGATGTCCAGATGTTCTCATTCATATTCAGGATTATATGTAAAGGGACTGGATGAAATTGATCAGTAGGAATCGGGCACTGTGGTAAAGAGTTAATCATCAGCAAGTAAGAAAGAACTAAGCACTTATATAAAGCCTTTTAAAGAATCCCAGGACTTCCCAAGCAGTTTACAGCAAATCAATTTCTTTTGAAGACGTGTGAGTTGGGGGATGGGGTGAGGGGTGGTGGGATAAGAGTTACTGCCTTTGACATCAAGGCAGCGTTTGACCAAATGTGGCTTCAAGAAACCTTAGTAAAATTGAAGTCAGTGGGAATCAGGGGGAAAACTCTCCACTGGTTGGAGTCATACCTAGCACAAAGGGAGATTGTGGTTGTCGGAGGTCAATCATCTCAGTCCCAGGACATTGCTGCAGGAGTTCCTCAGGGTGGTGTCCTCAGCCCAACTATCTTCTAAGGTCAGGAGTGGGGATGTTCGCTGATGATTGCATAATGTTCAGCACCGCTTGCAACTCCTCAGATACTGAAGCAGCCCATGTCCAAATGCAGCAAGACCTGGACAATATCCAGGCTTGATCTGACAAGTGGCAAGTAACATTCACACCACACAAGTGTCAGGCAATGACCATCCACAACGAGAGAGAATCTGATCATCTCCCCTTGACATCCAATGGCATTACCATTGCTGAATCCCCCACAATCAACATCCTAGGCATTACCATTGACCAGAAACTGAAATAGACCAGCCATAAAATACTGCAGTGAGAGACTGTGAATCCTCTGGTGAGTAACTCACCTCCTGACTCCCCACAGCCTGTCCACCATCTATAAGGCATAAGTTAGGAGTTTGATGGAACACTTTCCACTTATCTGGATGAGTGCAGCTCCAACAACACCAGGAAGCTCGACACCATCCAGAACAAAGCAGCCCACTTGATTGTCACCCTATCCACTATCTAAACATTCACTCCCTCCACCACCGAAGCACAGTAGCAGCCGTGTGTACCATCTACAAGGTGCACTGCAGGGATTCACCAAGGCTCCTTCAACAGCACCTTCCAAACCCGCAACTTCTACCACCTAGAAGGCACAAGGGCAGCAGATAGATGGGAACACCACCACCTGGAAGTTCTCCTCCAAGGCACACTCCATCCTGACTTGGAAATATATCGCCGTTCCTTCACTGTCACTGGGTAAAAAGCCTGGAACTCCCTCCCTAACAGCACTGTGGGTGTACCAACACCACATGGACTGCAGCGGTTCAAGAAGGCAGCTCACCACCACCTTCTCAAGGGGCAATTAGGGATGGGCAATTATTCTGGTCTTGCCAGAGACCCCCAATTCCTATGAAAGAATAAAAACAATAATGTCTCTGTTGAAATGTAGGAAATTTGCACACAGCAAGATCCCACAAACAGCAGCGAGATCAGTGACCAGATAATCTGTTCCTCATGGCTTCGGAAGTCGGGGCAGCTTCCTCACTCAGAGGGTAAAGGGTTTAACCAGCGAAGGAAACTGAAAAACGCAGGCCAATGTAGAAAGCAAATAAAAGCTACGACACACAAAACCAAATAATCACACCGCAAGTGCGGCAGGACCATGGGCTTATAACTGAAGCTGTTGGTACATCCAATATTGCTCCACTTGTATTGGAGAGCAATAAACAAAAAGTTGTTGAATTGTACGCCTGTGCAAAACACATTTGGGAGGAGTTTAAAACTTGATGACAATTTGTTATTAGCCTTTGCAGTGGGGGTGGGGCCATTAAACGCAACGAGCTATTCAAAAGTCCATTGACTTCTGCAGGGCTGTAAAAAGCCAGCGTAAAATTCCATCCTTAGGTCACTTGCCAAGACGAATTTCGTTCTCACCATATTTTACAACACAGAGAGAGGACAGCCGGCCTAATGTAGCTGGGTCTCTAAAGGTACCATCCAATCATTTCCACATCTCTGCCCTTTCTCCACTTCAAGTATTTTCTAATTCCTTTATGAAAGTTACTATTGAATCTACTTCCACCGCCCTTTCAGGCAGTGCCTCGCAGGTGACTTCCAGGTCATAACTCACAATGAAATTCTCCTTATCTCTTCACCCTGAATCTTTTGCAAGTTACCCCAAATCTGAACGAGGTGTCAGCTGTGGCTCAGTTCATAGCACCCTCGCCTTTGAATCAGAGGGTTGTGGGTTCATGTCCCACTCCCGGAAACCAAGAACTGTGAATGTACTCGAAAGAGTTACATGCGATCTGTTGATAACTCGAAAGAGTTACCCCAAATCTGGTTACTGACCTGACCCACCTGTCGCTAGTTTCTCCCAATCAGCTCTATCAAAACCTCTCAGGATTAACACCTCTATTGAATCTCTCCCCTTTAATCCAGGGAGGTCGTTTAACCTTAAAAAGGAGGCTGGCAATGATGTCGACTGACAGCACAAAAACCATCCAATTTCAATCCAGGAAACGCTAATCGGGTGGTTTTCATAGCAGCAATCCCATCGCCAGTGCTGCTCCCAGAAAGCAGATTGAAAATCTAACACCATTCACAATAAGTGCTTGCATGTCTATAAAGCCTCTATAAGAGCTTCCCGAAGCATATTGTAGCCACTCAAGTACGTTTTGTAGAGTAATTGCTGGGTGGAACTGTCCCAGGTTTGCACTAAGTGCGGTAGCGGGTGGGTAAAATGATGTTTCACCTGCCGGCCGCAATGGTGGGTTTTCACGCCGTATCGTCCCAAACC
This sequence comes from Cetorhinus maximus, assembly GCF_964194155.1. Classification (NCBI taxonomy): domain Eukaryota; kingdom Metazoa; phylum Chordata; class Chondrichthyes; order Lamniformes; family Cetorhinidae; genus Cetorhinus; species Cetorhinus maximus. Next base: position 23,266,222 of record NC_135907.1, read on the forward strand.
CGCCACATTATTTATGCATCCCCGGGAAACACGCCCTTTCCATGGCAGGTGGGCTCTCATTCGACCACCGGTCCTTACACCCCCGCTGCACCACACCAGACATTATATATAAAGTCCAGCTGCGCGCACACACAACTCAGTGTCTCCAGCTCACCACTGCTGCACGGAAGACATAGCCCTGAAACTGAAGACCACTGCAGCCCCCAGGTTCAACCACGCATCCCTCAAGTGCCTTTTGAGTGCCATGGAGGCCGGGATGCCCTCTACCCCCGCTCTGGCTGCAGGATGGGCAGCAATAGCACTAACCCGGCTTGGAGGCGGTGGCAGGAGTGGTCAGCGCCAATGCCCTGCAAAAGAGGGCAGCCACCCAGTGCTGCAAGAGGATGAATGATCTCCTCCGTTCCCCAGGGTAAGTCAACCTTCTCATCACTCTCAAATCACACACTCACAAACCCAGCACACACCCACAGGGCCCTCACTCACTGCCAGTGCAAGGGATATCACCATTCACTCATACTCACCATCGTTGTCCTCATCTCATCCATGGGATCACTCACCACCCACACAGGCCAGGCATATTTATCATCTGGCCCAGCAGGCATCCTCCTTACACTCTCTCCATCTCTATCCATGCTGGACAAGCTGGCACACAACAAGAGAGAGAGAGGTGTCACGGACTGGTGGAGAAATGTCTGAAATCAAGGTCCTCACGGACTTTGAAAACAGAGCCATCCAGCTGGCCGGCGATGACCGGGACCGGTCCTGTGCTGACGGTGAGGTCGGCGCTGCTCTACCAAGTGAGGATCCAGCAGTGCAACATCCATCAGATAACCAGGCTGTGAGTGATGTGTCCTCTTTCACAGGCCACTGCCATGCACTATTTAGCTCCCCTTGCTTCCGCAGGCACATCTGGGAAACAGCTGACGGAGTCCATGACCCGGGGCCTCCAATCAAGCCCCAAAGAAACCTCTGAAGAGGAATGTGGAGGTGCCCTCCCTGAAGTCCCATCACAGCCTCACCCACACCCTCCACCAGTGCAGAGACTCACACCTCGGTGGGACCTAGCTTTAGAATAGCCCCAGGATCACAATCCGGTGATCCACAGCAGGCGAAGACAGGGATTTCCCAGGTCCCCGGCATTCGGAGGAGCTGCTGCAGGCCAGAAGTTTGCTGAGTCTGAGTCAGATGATGAGCCTCTGGACTCGGTCATGTCACAGTTGCTGGAGCTGCAAAGACAAGCTCGGGAACATCAGGAAGGGATGTCCACTGCACTCCTCAGATTGCAAAGCATGATGGAGGAGTCCATCTGCCTTCACTCTGAGGTGATAGCGCCGGTTTGTCAGTGCACCAAGGTCAACACTGGGTAAGATGGCGGCCGCCATGGAGACCTGGGTCCAGGACGTTGCTCCTGCACTGCTGCGCAGACTGAACTTCATCACCAACACAGGTTGGCCTCCAACTGTGTGTACGTGAGAGGGGTGCCGGGTAGCTCGATTTCACTCCAGCTACCCCTTCTCCTCAAAGAGTCAGCCTGGGGCCCCCGGGCACCTATAGGGAGGGGGGTCTGCGGGTGCACACTCTGGGACCATCCATCCAGGTGACTCCAAGAGTGTCCAGCCCATCCGAATCCCCTCTTCCTGACAGGAGCATTCTCACAGTGGGTACTCACGCTGCCATAAGCCAGGCTGGAGTCAAACGTTCATATGCAATGTGAGGATCTATGGGGTCACCTCACTGCATGTCATCATCATCCTCCACAAATCTAGCAGCTATGAAGGCCTCCCAAGCATGTCTGCCTCATCTAGCCAGTGTGAGAGCCTCATCCCTGTCATCGTCGCCTCCAAAGATCTCCTCACCCTCATCCCTATCAGCGTCCTCCTCCAATTCCTCCTCAGCCAGCTCGTCTCCCCTTTGGAGTGCCCAGGTTGTAAAGGGCACAGCAGATCTCTGTGCACCCTCTGTGGACTATATTGTAGGGCTCTGCCAGACCGGTCCAGGCACCAGAACCTCATCTTCAGCATCCACCAAGATGTGAGTTGCAGCATGAGACTCATTATATCATCGCTCTGCTGCAGTCTGAGGCCGCGGCATGGGTGTCATCAGCCACGGCCTCTGTGGGTAGTCCTTGTCCCCAAGGAGCCACCCCTGCAGCCTCCATGGACCCTGGAAGACTCCAGGGATCTGTGACTGACTGAACATATAGGCATCGTGCACATTCCCTGGAAACTGTGCACACCTGCAGGATGTGTTTCTGGTGGTCACAAACCAGCTGCACATTCAGCGAATGGAACACCTTGTGGTTGACGTAGTCCACCGTGTGTTGCGATGGAGATCTGAGCACCGCATAAGTGCAGTCGAACACACCCTGCACCTGTGGGAAACCCGAGATCTGGGCAAATTCAATTGCTCTTCCACCCTGGCTGTCCTCGTCTCAGGCAAAATGCACAAGGTTGTGTGCCCTTGCAAAGGTGGCATCCGTGACCTTCAATGTCCACCACCAAGAACGGCTCAGCAGCATCACTACTGACTGAGCTGGCCCAGTCCTAAAGGACATAGCTGCTAGGCTGGGTCTGCGGCAGGTAGTGAGGGAACCAACAAGAGGGAAAAACATACTTGATCTCATCCTCACCAACCTGCCTGCCGCAGATACATCTGTCCATGACAGTACCGGTAGGAGTGACCACCGTATAGTCATTGTGGAGACAAAGTCCCGCCTTCACATTAAGGATACCCTCCATCGTGTTGTGGGGCACTACCACCGTGCTAAATGGGATAGATTTCAAACAGATCTAGCAACTCAAGACTGGGCATCCATGAGGCGCTGTAGGCCATCAGCAGAATTGCACTCAACCACAATCTGTAAACTCTGGTTCAATAAAGAGTACAGGAGGGCATGCCAGGAGCAGAACCAGGCATACCTATAAATGAGGTGCCAACCTGGTGAAGCTATAACACAGGACTACTTGCATGCTAAACAGCATAAGCAGCAAGTGATGGACAGAGCTAAGCAGGCCCAGAAACAACGGATCAGATCTAAGCTCTGCAGTCCTGTCACATCAGTCATGAATTGTGGTGGACAATTAAACAACTCACTGGAGGAGGAGGCTCCACAAATATCCCCATCCTCAATGATGGGGGAGCCCAGCACATCAGTGCAAAAAAAGATAAGGCCTGAAGCATTTGCTACGATCTTCAGCCAGAAGTGCTAAGTGGATGATCCATCTCAGGCTCCTCCGGAGGTCCCCAGCATCATAGATGCCAGTCTTCAGCCAATTCGATTCACTCCACGTGATATCAAGAAACGGCTGAAGGCACTGGATACTGCAAAGGCTATGGACCCTGACAATATTCCGGCAACAATACTGAAGAATTGTTCTCCAGAACTTGCCACACTCCTAGCCAAGCTGTTCCAGTACAGCTACTACACTGGCATCAACCCAGCTATGTGAAAAATTGCCCAGGTATGTCCTGTACACAAAAAGCAGGACAAATCCACTATGGCCAATTACCATCCCATCAGTCTACTCTCCATCATCAATAAAGTAATATCAAGCGGCACTTGCTTAGCAATAACCTGCTCACTGATGCCCAGTTTGGGTTCTGCCAGGGCCACTCAGCTCCTGACCTCATTATAGCTTTAGTTCAAACATGGACAAAAGAGCTGAACCCTTGAGGTGGGGTGAGAGTGACTGCCCTTGACATCAAGGCAGCATTTGACCGAGTGTGGCATCAAGGAGCCCTAGCAAAACTGGAGTTAATGGGAATCAGGGGGAAACCCTCTGCTGGTTGGAGTCATATCTAGCACAAAGGAAGATGATTGTGGTTGTTGGAGGTCAGTCATCTCAGCTCCAGGACATCACTGCAGGAGTTCCTCAGGGTAGTGTCCTCAGCCCAACCATCTTCAGCTGCTTCATCAATGACCTTCCTTCCATCATAAGTTCAGGAGTGGGGATGTTCACTGATGATTGCACAATGTCCAGCATCATTCACGGCTCCTCAGATACTGAAGCAGTCCATGTCCAAATGCAGCAAGACCTGGACAATATCCAGGCTTGGGCTGACAAGTGGCAAGTAACATTCACACCGCACAAGTGTCAGGCAATTACCATCTCCAACAAGAGAGAATCCAACAATTGCCCCTTGATATTCAATGGCATTACCATCACTGAATCCCCCACTATCAACATCCTGGGGGTTGCCATTGATCAGAAACTAAGCTGGACTAGCCATATAAATACTGTGGCTACAAGAGCAGGTCAGAGGCTGGGAATCCTGCAGCGAGTAACTCACCTCCTGACTCCCCAAAGCCTGTCCACCATCTACATGGCACAAGTCAGGAGTGTGATGGATTACTCCCCACTTGCCTGGATGAGTGCAGCTCCAACAACACTCAAGAAGCTTGACACCATCCAGGGCAAAGCAGCCCACTTGATTGGCACCACATCCACAAACATTCACTCCCTCCAACACGGACACACAGTAGCAGCAGTGTGTACCATCTACAGGATGCACTGCAGAAACTCACCAAGGCTCCTTAGACAGCACCTTCCAAACTCACGACCACTACCATCTAGAAGGACAAGGGCAGCAGATAGATGGGAACACCACCACCTGGAAGTTCCCCTCCAAGTCACTCACCATCCTGACTTGGGTCACCATCCAGCACTGTGGGTGTACCTACACCACATGGACTGCAGCGGTTCAAGAAGGCAGCTCACCACCACCTTCTCAAGGGCAACTAGGGATGGGCAATAAATGCTGGCCCAGCCAGCGAAGCCCACATCCTGTGAATGAATAAAAAAAAGGATGCATTTGTGGGTGGAGTCTTGTGAGATCCCACAGAGGTCAACTGTGGAGCCCTGAAAGGAGCAACTGGTATAGAAATTGAGCGCCACGGTCACTTTCCTGGCCAGGGTCAGTGGATGTCCTCCATGTCCCCGTGGCACCAAATCCTGCAGTAGCTGGCAGATGTGACGGACCATTTCCCTCGACATGCGCAGCCTCCTGTGACACTGGTTCTCGGTCATCTGCAGGAATGAAAGGTGCCGTCTATAGACCCTGGGTGTCTCTAGGCGTCAGCCTGCAATGACTCACTGTGGCTCTTGGGCGGTGTGTGTGCGGGAGCCCCAGCCGCCCCCATCTTCCTGAGGTTGCTGCTCCTGACTCTGTGCAGCCAGGAGCCTCAGTCGCTGTCTCCTTCATTGTCTTCACGCTCTGTAGGCCATTAGGCATACAGCAGGCTCCATGATCCTGATGTACTCCTCCTGCAGGATGAAAGAGAGAGACACGTGGTTAGCTCGGGTGTATTAAGAACCTGTCCTGGTTAAGTGTGACGGCCTCTTAACGCTTCCCGGAGAGTGCTGGCCACCACTTGGATGGTCAGAGATTAGTGCGCTGCAAGGCTGCCCTGTTAGCTTGGACCATGGGGGGAGACGGGTCCAAACCAGGACATTGACATTGCACAGGGGCTGTGAGTGTCTCTAGCAGTGACTGCACCATGACCAGCTTTAGCGAGGAGATTGTACAACGTGTGCAATGGTCCAACTGGTCTGCAGTCCACGGAAATGCTCATGAATTGGCCGTCTGTGCCAGGGGTGGGTGCCATGGGGAAGCCCTGGAGAATTTGGTGGCACTTTGATGCCTCTGTGTTGCTTGAGTGGGCAGATAAGCCAGAAGCCGAACACTAATCATATCAGTGTGTCTGCGGCTGAACTGTCTCAGTTGCAGAGGAACGGTCACTTTATACAAGTTTCCCAAACGCACGGCCACTCCCCTCACCCACCCTAACCCTCACCCCGAGCTTATGCGCTATATTCCACAGCAGGGCTGCCCTTAAACCGACCCCCCCCCCCCGCCCCACCAGCATCCCTGAAGCTTGAAGTCCAACAGGCGACCCGGGCGAGTGCTACACAATGTTACTGTGCACTCACCTCCGAGTTCCCCTCAAAGTGCAGGCCGCCAAATGCAGGCCTTTAATGTGCTGTTGTTAAACACGTGGGCGTGCATTCCCGCCGATGTGGACGGGCTATTCAGCAAGGGGAGGGGGGGATGATTCCGGCGGGCTGGCCTGATGATGATGATATGCTGATGTATGACAATAAGGTTCCGACGTCTGCTGGCAGGAAATGCGGCCTGTCATCGGCGATCTCAGCAGACAATCGTGAACTGGTTTCCCACTGTGGTAAAACCGATGGCGCCATACTGTCTGCTCACAACACTGACCACACCCGACGCCAGCGGGCACAGAGAATTCCGCCCGCTGTTTCAATGTAAGAAATATGGCAGCCAATTTTCTCACAGGAATCTCCCACAAACAGTAATGTGGTAAATAACCATCTGTTTCAGTTTAGCAATAGCTATTGTACAGAACTCCCCGACTGTTATTTGAAATAGTGGACACAGGATCTTTCACATCCACCTGAGACAACAGACAGGGCTTTGGTTTAATCTCTCAAATGAAAGATAGCCACTGCAACACTGCAGCACTCCCTCGGTACTGATCCTCTGACAGTGCAGCACTCCCTCAGTACTGACCGTCTGACAGTGCAGCACTCCCTCAGTACTGACACTCCAACAATGCAGAACCTCTCAGTACTGGCCCTCCGACAGTGCAGCACTCTCTCGGTACTGACCCTCAGACAGCGCAGCACTCCCTCTGAACTGACCCTCCGACAATACAGCGCACGCTCAGTACTGACCCTCCAACAGGGCAGCACTCCCTCAGAACCAACCCTCCGACAATACAGCGCTCACTCAGTACTGACCCTCCAACAGGGCAGCACTCCCTCAGAACCGACCCTCCGACAATACAGTGCTCACTCAGTACTGACCCAACGACAGTGCAGCACGCCCTTTGAACTGACCCTCCATCAGTGCTGCAGTCCCTCAATACTGACCCTCTGACAGTGCAGCACTCACTCAGTACTAATCCTCTTGACAGTGCAGCGCTCACTCAGTACTGACCCTCTGACAGTGCAGCACTCACTCAGTACTGACCCTTTGACAGCGCAGCACTCACTCAGTACTGACCCTCCGACAGTGCAGCACTCCCTCAGTACCTACCCTCCGACAGTGCAGCGCTCCCTCAGTACTGACCCTCCGACAGTGCGGCACTCCCTCAGTACTGACCCTCCGACAGTGCAGCACTCCCTCAGTACTGACCTTCCGACAGTGCAGCACTCCCTCAGTTACTGCCCTCCAACAGTGCAGCATTCCCTCAGTCCTGCCCCTCTGGCAGTGCTGCACTCCCTCAGTACTGTTGCTGTAGCGATGCAGCACTCCCTCAGTACCGCACTGGGAGTGTTTGCCTGGAATATACGAGTAAGTGGTACTATAAATGGAAATTGTGTTAAACACTGGTACCGACGCTGTGTCCTCACACTGTCCTTTTTTGGATATGGATTACGAGACTGTGCCCTGAAGATTAGAAACCTGATTAAAACTCCTATTGCAGCTCCATTTTGACTATAGCCCAGAAAATCGAGGGAGAATAGCAGCAGAAAATTTAATTGGAGGTTCTCGTTTGAATGGGCTTGTGGATTGTCCGTTCTGGGAGGGCTGATTCTTCATCTGGGGCTGAGCAGGAACAAGGTGCCCAGGCTTAACTGTCACCCTCCCTAAAGGGACTCAAATTGGACCCCTGTCTGCGGAAATGAAGTCGAGGGTCAACCACTTATTATGTCTCGGTAACACATGGGCAATCATGGGTAATAGACTGAGGAGCCCAGTGGGGAGAGGGTTTAAGTGGACACCCAACTTCAGGAAAGCATTCACCCTATATCTTAGCCGGCCAATGTAAACATCTTGCCTTCCACAGGTTTCCATCCCACTGCCCTGTTTTTGCATCCTGACTGACATTTATGCCCACTTTATGCCCACTCTCTGCTTTCTATCCATTAAACAACCAAACTAAAATAAAAAAAAAACAAAAGATTATTGAACATGAAGGAATAAAGAATAAAATGGGAACAACATGAACCAACTAAAAAAAAAGGAAACAAAGTGGGGCAGAGGTTATGATCTAAAATTGTTGAGGTTAATGTTGAGTTGAAAAGGCTGTAGAGTGCCAAGTTGAGAAATGAGGTGCTGTTCCCTGAGTTTGCGTTGATCTTCATTGGAACACTGCAGCAGGCCAAGGACAGAGAGGTCAGAGTGGGAGCAAGGTGGAGAATTGAAATGACAGGTGACAGGGAGCTCAGGGTCATGCTCGTGCACTGAACAGAGCTGTCCTCAAATTACAGGCCGGTGAGCCTTACGTCAGTGGTAGGGAAATTATTGGAGAAGATTCTTCATGACAGGGTTTACTACCATTTGGAAGCAAATGGGCGTATTAGTGAGAGGCAGCATGGTTTTGTGAAGGGGAGGTCGTGTCTCACTAACTTGATCGAGTTTTTCGAGAAAGTGACAAAGATGATCGACGATGGAAGGGCAGTGGATGTTATATACGTGGATTTCAGTAAGGCCTTTGACAAGGTCCCTCATGGCAGACTGGTACAGGAGGTAAAGTCGCACGGGATCAGAGGTGAGCTGGCAAGATGGATACAGAATTGGCTTGGTCATGGAAGACAGAGGGTAGCAGTGGAAGGGTGCTTTTCTGAATGGAGAGCTGTGACTAGTGGAGTTCTGCCCGGATCAGTGCTGGGACCTTTGCTGTTTGTAGTATACATAAATGATTTGGAGGAAAATGTAACTGGGATAATTAGTAAGTTTGCAGATGACACCAAGGTTGGAGGAGTTGCAGATAGTGAAGAGGATTGTCAAAGGATACAACGGGATATAGATCGGTTGGAGACTTGGGTGGAGAAATGGCAGGTGGAGTTTAATCCTGACAAATGCGAGGTAATACATTTTGGAAGGTCTAATACAGGTAGGAATTATGTAAATGGCAGAACACTTAAGTGCATTGACGGGCAGAGGGATCTGGGTGTACAGGTCCACAGGTCACTGAAAGTGGCAATGCAGGTGGATAAGGTAGTCAGGAAGGCATATGGCATGCTTGCCTTCATTGGCAGGAGTATTGAGTATAAAAGCTGGGAAGTCATGCTGCAGCTGTATAGAACCTTGGTTAGGCCACACTTGGAATATTGCATGCAATTCTGGTCACCATATTACCAGAAGGATATGGAGGCATTGGAGAGGGTACAGAGGAGGTTTACCAGGATGCTGCCTGGTCTGGAGGTTATTAGCTATGAGGAGAGGTTGGAGAAACTCGGATTGTTCTCACTAGAGCGACGGAGATTGAGGTGCGACTTGATAGAAGTTTACAAAATTATGAGTGGCATGAACAGAGTAGATAGTCAGAAGCTTTTTCCCAGGGTGGAAGAATCAATTACTAGGAGACATAGATTTAAGGTGAGAGGAGAAAACTTTAGAGGAGATGTGCAGGGCAAGTTTTTTACGCAGAGGGTAGTGAGTGTCTGGAATTCGCTGCCAGAGGAGGTGGTGGAAGCAAGTATGATAGTGATGTTTAAGAGGCAGGTTGACAAATACTTGAATTGGATGGGAATAGAGGAATACGGACCCCGGAAGTGCAAAATGTTTTAGTTGACGGGCAATATGATCGGCGCAGGCCTGGAGGGCCAAAGGGCCTGTTCCTGTGCTGTACTTTTCTTTGTTCTTTGTTCAATCACCCCGTCTTCAACTGGTCTCCCCGATGTGTAAAAGGGTAGATTGAGGTGGTTTCCTATTGCCTTCCTCATGGGTGCTTAAAGGAAACACGAGTCTCCTTCCTAAAGGATCCTCCTCCGCCTGTAAGCAGCCGGTGTCCTCCACCATCACCACCAAAAATTCACTAGTTCCACTGCAGGCCATGGCACCTAACCCTGAACAACATGGGACCCTTCCCTGGGTTTGGGGGCGACTTGCAAAAGGGCATGGACAACCACCCGCTGAGGTCTCAAATGACCCTGGTAGCCTTGGGCTCCAGATACATAAATCACACATAGCTTGACAAGGTCACAAAATAAGGCAAAGCACTGGGTTTCATTTATAGAGCGAGAGAATTGAAAAGCACAGAGGTTATGTTGAACTTGAACAGAACCTTGTTTAGACCTCACTTGGAATACTGTGCGCAGTTCTGGCCTCATGTTACGAAAAATACAGAGTGGCACTGGAGCGAGTACAGTACAGAAAGATTTAATAAAGTGATACCAGAACTGAGAGGTAACACTGACGAGGAACATTCAGGTTGTTTTCTCTAGGAAAGAGAAGGCTGAGGGGTGGGGGTGATAATCAACCTATCTCGCTGTGATATGAACACACCTTCTGTGGTCATCAAGTCCTAGAATGAATCTAGAACATAGAGCTTCTGATTCAGAGGCTGGGCCACTACCCACTGCACCCACAAGGCTTCCTCAATATAACACACCAAGCCTCCTTCGACAGCACCTTCCAAACCACCCACCACCACCATCCAGGAGGGCAAGGGCAGCAGACACATGGGGCAGGATTTTAGCTGAGTGGGCGGGAGTGCGCCCGGCTTGCCCGAGTGTAAAATGACGTGTGATGACGTCGGGCGGGTGTCCTGACATCATCGCGCGATATTTCGGTCGGTGGGCGCGTGCGGGAGTTGGCAGTGCGCCCGCCAACAATTTACAGGCCTGTTAAGGCCATTAAAGTAATAACTAAATGGAAATTTTCGCTGAATCAACCGGGCGGCCTTTGAACCTTTTTCAATGAAACCTCGTCCACGTGCGGGATGAGGTTTCCAACAGGAATTAAAAATACAATAAAAATGTTCGAATCTGATTTATAACATGTCCCCACTCATGTGACAATGAGGGGACATGTTTTTTAACATTTTTAAAGTCTTTATCTATGTTTTTTAAAAATCTTCAGCTCCCTAAGGTAGCTCTGCGCCCCACCCCCCGTCACCTGCTCAAACGTCTGCGCTGGGCCTCCTCCTGCCTCCACCCTGGCTGTATTTCACCCTGGATGGCCATTATTTTCCCAGCCAGCGTGAAATCGAGGTCAGGGCCCAATCGCGGGCAGCAGGCAGCTTCGCGCCCGTTCCTGGGCCCACTTGCCGTGCCCGCCCGACTGCAGCGGTTCAGGAAGGCAGCAGCTCACCACCACCTTCTCAAGGGCAACTAGGGATGGGCAATAAATGCTGGGCCCAGCCAGCGATGCCCACAACCCAAGAAAGAATTAAAAAGTGTAGAGGCATTTAAGGGGAAACTAGAGGAGCAGACGACAGAGAAAGGAATAGAAGGCAATGCTGACAGGATTAGATGAAGAGGGGCGGGAGGAGGCTCGTGTGAAGTATATCGCCAGCACAGACCTAATGGGCTGAATGGCCTGTTTCTGTGCTCTAAATACTTTGTAATTGCAATTCCATTGAAGTGAGGGTAGGTGTCCTTTCAACGCAGAGTGTTACAGGAGGAGAACCCATCAACAGGGGAAAAGCACACACACACACACACAGCAATTTTCCATGGAAACTGGGCCTCTTTAACAGGTGGAGGACTGAGCCTAGTCAGTTATCAACTCACAGCCCAGCCAAATGGGAGAATTTAAGCTGCTACTATTCACCTGATGCAGCATGTACGGGCGCTGCTGAGAGCAAGCTTTTTTTTTCAGGCCTCCCTGATCTATGTATTAAAAAAAAACTGCCTTCCCTCCCCAACTTTTTCATCCTAACACTCGTGGAACAAGGAATTCCCTCTCCGGAGCCTTGAACACATCCCTGTCTATGCCAGCAACCTGCCATCCTGAAGCAGGAACCAAAACAAGTAGGAACACAAAGACGGGATTCATTCGCCTCAACACTGGGAAGGCTGTCAAGGTCGCGCAGCTGCTGAACCCCACTCAAACCCTCTGCAATTCAGAAAGGTCAGAGTTCAGCATGTTTAAAAGGTTATTTCCTTAGAAAATGAAGAAAGAAGCATACAAAGCAGTACAAGAGGACAGCCACCACAGTCAGCCCTGTCTTATTGCCCATGAATAGTAATACACTTTCTGAATAATGCTTCCTTGTGTTCTACCTCCTACATGCTACAGAAAGCCAGTGATGGAATTACACAAGTGACAGTCCCATTATCACATCACATTGAGCCAAACTCCAGAGGAGACAAGAAATGCCTGACTCGCTGATTCTACTCAAAATAATTCGCCGCAACATTATTTAGTACATTGGGTAACTCTTACCCAACTTACAGTACAGAGGAGTGTTATACCCAGTAACGCACAGTGTTATTACATAATACAGACAGCGATATTCCCATAACACAAGGTGTATTAGTATACAATACAGTGTTATGCCCAGTAACACACAGCGTGTTATTACGTAATATATACAGCATTACACGCAGTAACACACGGTATATTAGCATGTAATATATAGTGTTATGCCCAGTAACAGTGTATTATATAGTATATACAGCGATATACCCAGTAACAAACAGTGTGCTATAATATACAGCGTTACACGCAGTAACACATGGTGTGTTGTTATATAATAAATACAGTTATACCCAGTGAGAAACAGTGTGTTGTTATATAATATATACAGTGTTATACCCAGTAACAAACAGTGGGTGGAATTGTCCCACATTTGCACTTAGTGATTTTTACCCGCTGGCCATAATGGCGGCTTCTCACGCCATATCGTCCCAAACCGCCACATTAATTATGTGTTCCCAGGAAACAGTCCCATTTCCATGGAGGCCGGGTTCCGATTCACCCACCACACCGTCACCTCGCTGCTTCCTCAGGCCGGGCGCCATGTTTACAGTGCAGCCGCGCGCACACCTCTCGGTGCTTCCAGCCCAGGACTGCTGCACATGAGACATGGCCCCGAAAGGCAAGAAGGCTGAAGCCCCCAGTTTTACTGTTGCGTCCTTCGAGTACCTCTTGGATGCTTGGATGCCCACTGCGATGTCCTCCACCCCCTGCTCTGGCCACAGGAGGGGCAGCTACATTACCACTCCAGCTTTGTAGGCGATGGCAGTGGTGATCAGTGCCAATGCTGCACAGAAGAGGTTGGCCATCCAATGCAGATAGAGGATGAATGATCTCACCCATCCCACCAAGGTAAGGCAACCATCTCATCACTCCATACACACACACACACTCAAACCCATCACACACTCACTGGCATCTCACTCACTACCAGCTCAAAGGGCATCACCACTCACTCTCTCTCACACACACCCTCACATCTCCATCTGGCCTCATCTCCTCTGGAGGCTGCCTCCTCAGCCCTCACCATCTTGAGGCCACTTGCACAGATCAACTTGTTGCCCCCACACACACCCTGGGATACCCCCTTCCCCAGTACAGCCCTCGCCCTGCAGCCTCTTCCCTTGCCTGAGGCAATTTCTCCCCCTTCCCTAAGCAAACCCTATCCCTGCAGCCATTGAAAAGCCACCCCCGCCTTATGGCGGGTCTGGTAGGTAGAGACCTGCCCATGAGCGCCCCACTAACAGTGATGTGGTGCTGTCTGTGAAGCCTGGCACTGATGCCTGTGAGTGCTGCCCGAAGCAAGGTTGGCAAACAAACCTCGAAGTCCCGAGTGACGTGCAGCTCACCAGGTGCAAGTCGCTTATGTACAGTTGTGAAACACTTTAACGTAAAATCATGCCAATGCGCCCGGATGATGCGGCGTAGGGGGTGGTGGGTGGTTCATGATTCCAGTGAACAGGGCTTATAATGTGATGTTAAAGTATTGAAATGAGGTTCCCGATGTGTGGAGGCGGGAAAGTGGCCCGTCACCGACGGGTGGAGCGGACAATCGCAAACTGGATTCATGACCGTCTGAAACTGACTTTTGGCCCTCTCGCCACATGGTCAACGTCCAACAGCAAACAGGCTGGAAAATTCCAGCCAGTGTCCTATTGTATAATATATACAGCGTTATACCCAGTAACGCACAGTGTGTTATTGTATAATATATACAGCGCTATACCCAGTAACACAAGGTGTGTTAGTGTATAATATATACAGCGTTATACCCAGTAACGCACGGTGTGTAAGTGTATAATATATACAGCGCTATACCCAGTAACGCACGGTGTGTAAGTGTATAATATATACAGCGCTATACCCAGTAACGCACAGTGTGTTATTGTATAATATATACAGCGCTATACCCAGTAACGCACGGTGTGTTAGTGTATAATATATACAGCGCTATACCCAGTAACGCACGGTGTGTTAGTGTATAATATATACAGCGCTATACCCAGTAACGCACGGTGTGTTAGTGTATAATATATACAGCGCTATACCCAGTAACGCACGGTGTGTTAGTGTATAATATATACAGCACAATGCCCAGTAACGCACGGTGTGTTATTGTATAATATATACAGCACAATGCCCAGTAACGCACAGTGTGTTATTGTATAATATATACAGCGCTATACCCAGTAACGCACGGTGTGTTATTGTATAATATATACAGCGTTATACCCAGTAACGCACGGTGTGTTATTGTATAATATATACAGCGCTATACCCAGTAACGCACGGTGTGTTATTGTATAATATATACAGCGCTATACCCAGTAACGCACGGTGTGTTACTGTATAATATATACAGCGCTATACCCAGTAACGCACGGTGTGTTAGTGTATAATATATACAGCGCTATACCCAGTAACGCACGGTGTGTTATTGTATAATATATACAGCGCTATACCCAGTAATGCACAGTGTGTTAGTGTATAATATATACAGCGCTATACCCAGTAACGCACTATGTGTTAGTGTATAATATATACAGCGCTATACCCAGTAACGCACTATGTGTTAGTGTATAATATATACAGCGCTATACCCAGTAACGCACAGTGTGTTATTGTATAATATATACAGCGTTATACCCAGTAACGCACAGTGTGTTAGTGTATAATATATACAGTGTTATACCCAGTAACGCACGGTGTGTTATTGTATAATATATACAGCGTTATACCCAGTAACACACGGTGTGTGATTATATAATATACGCAGCGTTATACCCAGTAACGCACGGTGTGTTATTGTATAATATATACAGCGCTATACCCAGTAACGCACGGTGTGTTAGTGTATAATATATACAGCGCTATACCCAGTAACGCACGGTGTGTTATTGTATAATATATACAGCGCTATACCCAGTAACGCACGGTGTGTTAGTGTATAATATATACAGCGCTATACCCAGTAACGCACGGTGTGTTAGTGTATAATATATACAGCGCTATACCCAGTAACGCACGGTGTGTTAGTGTATAATATATACAGCGCTATACCCAGTAACGCACGGTGTGTTAGTGTATAATATATACAGCGCTATACCCAGTAACGCACGGTGTGTTAGTGTATAATATATACAGCACAATGCCCAGTAACGCACGGTGTGTTATTGTATAATATATACAGCACAATGCCCAGTAACGCACAGTGTGTTATTGTATAATATATACAGCGCTATACCCAGTAACGCACGGTGTGTTATTGTATAATATATACAGCGCTATACCCAGTAACGCACGGTGTGTTATTGTATAATATATACAGCGCTATACCCAGTAACGCACGGTGTGTTATTGTATAATATATACAGCGCTATACCCAGTAACGCACGGTGTGTTACTGTATAATATATACAGCGCTATACCCAGTAACGCACGGTGTGTTAGTGTATAATATATACAGCGCTATACCCAGTAACGCACGGTGTGTTACTGTATAATATATACAGCGCTATACCCAGTAACGCACGGTGTGTTAGTGTATAATATATACAGCGCTATACCCAGTAACGCACGGTGTGTTAGTGTATAATATATACAGCGCTATACCCAGTAACGCACGGTGTGTTACTGTATAATATATACAGCGCTATACCCAGTAACGCACGGTGTGTTAGTGTATAATATATACAGTGCTATACCCAGTAACGCACGGTGTGTTAGTGTATAATATATACAGCGCTATACCCAGTAACGCACTATGTGTTAGTGTATAATATATACAGCGTTATACCCAGTAACACATGGTGTGTTAGTGTATAATATTTACAGCACTATACCCAGTAATGCACTATGTGTTATTGTATAATATATACAGCGTTATACCCAGTAACGCACGGTGTGTTAGTGTAAAATATATACAGTGTTATACCCAGTAACGCCCGGTGTGTTAGTGTATAATATATACAGCGCTATACCCAGTAACGCACGGTGTGTTATTGTATAATATATACAGCGCTATACCCAGTAATGCACAGTGTGTTAGTGTATAATATATACAGCGCTATACCCAGTAACGCACTATGTGTTAGTGTATAATATATACAGCGCTATACCCAGTAACACACTATGTGTTAGTGTATAATATATACAGCGCTATACCCAGTAACGCACAGTGTGTTATTGTATAATATATACAGCGTTATACCCAGTAACGCACGGTGTGTTATTGTATAATATATACAGCGTTATACCCAGTAACACACGGTGTGTGATTATATAATATACACAGTGTTATACCCAGTAACGCACGGTGTGTTATTGTATAATATATACAGCGCTATACCCAGTAACGCACGGTGTGTTACTGTATAATATATACAGCGCTATACCCAGTAACGCACGGTGTGTTATTGTATAATATATACAGCGCTATACCCAGTAACGCACGGTGTGTTAGTGTATAATATATACAGCGCTATACCCAGTAACGCACGGTGTGTTAGTGTATAATATATACAGCGCTATACCCAGTAACGCACGGTGTGTTATTGTATAATATATACAGCGCTATACCCAGTAACGCACGGTGTGTTATTGTATAATATATACAGCACAATGCCCAGTAACGCACGGTGTGTTATTGTATAATATATACAGCACAATGCCCAGTAACGCACGGTGTGTTATTGTATAATATATACAGCACAATGCCCAGTAACGCACGGTGTGTTATTGTATAATATATACAGCACAATGCCCAGTAACGCACGGTGTGTTATTGTATAATATATATAGCACAATGCCCAGTAACGCACGGTGTGTTATTGTATAATATATACAGCGCTATGCCCAGTAACGCACGGTGTGTTATTGTATAATATATACAGCGCTATACCCAGTAACGCACGGTGTGTTATTATATAATATTTACAGCGCTATACCCAGTAACGCACGGTGTGTGATTATATAATATATACAGCGTTATACCCAGTAACGCACGGTGTGTTATTATATAATATTTACAGCGCTATACCCAGTAACGCACGGTGTGTTATTATATAATATATACAGCACAATGCCCAGTAACGCACGGTGTGTTAGTGTATAATATTTACAGCGCTATACCCACTAACGCATGGTGTGTCATTGTATAATATATACAGCGCTATACCCAGTAACGCACTATGTGTTAGTGTATAATATATACAGCGCTATACCCAGTAATGCACGGTGGGTTATTGTATAATATATACAGCACTATATCCAGTAACGCATGGTGTGTTATTGTATAATATATACAGCGTTATACCCAATAATGCACGGTGTGTCATTGTATAACATGTACAGCGCTATACCCAGTAATGCACAGGTCATAATTATATAACATGTACAGTGCTATACCCAGTAATGCATAGTGTATTATATAATATGTACAGTGCTATACCCAGTAATGCACAGTGTATTATATAATATGTACAGTGCTATACCCAGTAATGCACAGTGTATTATATAATATGTACAGTGCTATACCCAGTAATGCACAGTGTATTATATAATATGTACAGTGCTATACCCAGTAATGCACAGTGTATTATGCTATAATATGTGCAGTGCTATACCCAGTAATGCACAATGTATTATATAATATGTACAGTGCTATACCCAGTAATGCACAGTGTATTATATAATATGTACAGTGCTATACCCAGTAATGCACAGTGTATTATATAATATGTACAGTGCTATACCCAGTAATGCAGAGTGTGTTATTATATAAAATATACAGTGCTATACCCAGTAATGCACAGTGTATTATATAATATGTACAGTGCTATACCCAGTAATGCAGAGTGTGTTATTATATAATATGTACAGTGCTATACCCAGTAATGCAGAGTGTATTATATGAAATATACAGTGCTATACCCAGTAATGCACAGTGTATTATATAATATGTACAGTGCTATACCCAGGAATGCACAGTGTATTATATAATATGTACAGTGCTATACCCAGTAATGCACAGTGTATTATATAATATGTACAGTGCTATACCCAGTAATGCAGAGTGTATTATTGTATAATATATACAGTGCTATACCTAATAACGCACCGTGTGTTATTGTATAATAAAAACAGCACTATACCCAGTAACGCACGGTGTTATTATATAATATATACAACGCTATACCCAGTAATGCATGGTGTTATTATATAATATATACAACGCTATACCCAGTAACGCACGGTGTTATTATATAATATATTCAACGCTATACCCAGTAACGCTCAGTGTGTCATTGTATAATATATACAGTGCTATACCCAGTAATGCACAGTGTATTATATAATATGTACAGTGCTATACCCAGTAATGCACAGTGTATTATATATGTACAGTGCTATACCCAGTAATGCAGAGTGTATTATATAATATGTACAGTGCTATACCCAGTAATGCACAGTGTAATATATAATATGTACAGTGCTATACCCAGTAATGCACAGTGTATTATATAATATGTACAGTGCTATACCCAGTAACGCACAGTGTATTATATAATATATACAGCGCTATACCCAGTAATGCACAGTTTGTTATTATATAATATGTACAGTGCTATACCCAGTAATGCACAGTTTGTTATTATATAATATGTACAGTGCTATACCCAGTAATGCACAGTGTATTATATAATATGTACAGTGCTATACCCAGGAATGCACAGTGTATTATATAATATGTACAGTGCTATACCCAGTAATGCACAGTGTATTATATAATATGTACAGTGCTATACCCAGTAATGCACAGTGTATTATATAATATGTACAGTGCTATACCCAGGAATGCACAGTGTATTATATAATATGTACAGTGCTATACCCAGTAATGCACAGTGTATTATATAATATGTACAGTGCTATACCCAGGAATGCACAGTGTATTATATAATGTGTACAGTGCTATACCCAGTAATGCAGAGTGTATTATATAATATGTACAGTGCTATACCCAGTAATGCAGAGTGTATTATATAATATGTACAGTGCTATCCAAGTAACCCACTGTGTGTTATTATATAATGTGCACAGTGATATACCCAATTATGCACGGTGTGTTATTATGTGATATGTACAGTGTTATACACAGTAACACATGGTGTGTTATAAAGAGTACAGGAGGATATGCCAGGAGCAGCGCCAGGCATACCAAAAATGAGCTGCCTACCTGGTGAAGCTACAACACAGGACTACTTGCATGACAAACAGCATAAGAGGCAAATGATTGACAGATCTAAGCAATTCCACAACCAACGGTTCAGATCTAAGCTCTGCAGTCCTGCCACATCCAGCCTTGAAGTTGGTGGACAATTAGACAACTCACTGGAGGAGGAGGCTCCACAAATATCCCCATCCTCAATGATGGAGGAGCCCAACACATCAGTGTAAAAGACAAGGCTGAAGCACTTGCTACAATCTTCAGCCAGAAGTGCCGAGTGAATGATCCATCTCAGCCTCCTCCGGAGATCCCCAGCATCATAGATGCCAGTCTTCAGCCAATTCGATTCACTCCACGTGATATCAAGAAATGGCTGAAGGCCCTGGATACTGCAAAGACTCTGGACCCTGACAATATTCCGGCAATAGTACTGAAGACTTGTGCTCCAGAACTTGCCGTGCCCCTAGCCAAGCTGTTCCAGTACAGCTACAACACTGGCATCTACCCGGCTATGTGGAAAATTGTTCAGATATGTCCTGTACACAAAAAGCACGACAAATCCAACCCGGCCAATTACCGCCCCATCACTCAACTCTCGATCATTAGTAAAGTGATACTCTTTCAAGTTATCAACAGTCACAGATTGAAACTCTTTTGAGTACAATCACAGTTCTTGGTTTCCAGGAGTGGGACATGAACCCACAACCCTCTGATTCAAAGGCGAGGGTACTATGAACTGAGCCACAGCTGACACCTGGAAGGGGTCATCAACAGTGCTCTCAAGTGGCACTTGCTTAGTAATAACCTGCTCATTGACGCTCAGTTTGGGTTCTGTCAGGGCCATTCAGCTCCTGACCTCATTACAGCCTTGGTTTAGACATGGATAAAAGAGCTGAGCTCCCGAGGTGAGGTGAGAGTGACTGCCCTTGACATCAAGGCAGCATTTGACCAAATGTGGCATTAAGGAGCCCTAGCAAAACCGGAGTCAATAGGAATCAGGGGAAAACTCTCAGCTGGTTGGAGTCATACCTAGCACAAAGGAAGACGGTTGTGGTTGTTGGAGGTCAATCAGCTCAGCTCCAGGACATCACTGCAGGAGTTCCTCAGGATAGTGTCCTTGGCCCAACCATCTTCAGCTGCTTCATCAATGACCTTCCCTCCATTATAAGGTCAGAACTGGGGATGTTCGCTGATGATTGCACAATGTTCAGCACCATTCGCGTCTCCTCAGATACTGAAGCAGTCCATGTTCAAATGCAGCAAGACCTGGACAATATCCAGGCTTGGGCTGACAAGTGGCAAGTAACATTTGTGCCACACAAGTGCCAGGCAGTGACCATCTCCAATAAGAAAGAATCTTACCATCTCCATTTGACATTCAATGGCATAAACATCGCTAAATTCCCCACTATCAACATCCTGGGGGTTACCATTGATCAGAAACTGAACTGGACCAGCCATATAAATACTGTGGCTACAAGAGCAGGTCAGAGGCCAGGAATCCTGCTGGAAGTAACTCACCTCCTGACTCCCCAAAGCCTGTCCACAATCTGCAAGGCACAAGTCAGGAGTGTGATGGAATACTCTCCAGTTGTCTGGATGAGTGCAGCTCCAACAACACTCAAGAAGCTCGACACCATCCAGGACAAAGCAGCCCCGCTCGATTGGCACCCCATCCACAAACATTCACTCCCTCCACCACCGACGCACAGTAGCAGCAATGTGTACCATCTACAAGATGCACTGCAGGAATTCACCAAGGCTCCTTCGACAGCACCTTCCAAACCCATGATCACTAACATCTAGAAGGACAAGGGCAGCAGATAGATAGGAACACCACCACCTGGAAGTTCCCCTCCAAGTCACTCACCATCCTGACTTGGAAATATATCGCCGTTCCTTAACTGTTGCTGGGTCAAAATCCTGGAACTCCCTCCCTAACAGCACGGTGGGTGTACCTACACCACATGGACTGCAGCGGCTCAAGAAGGCAGCTCACCACCACCTTCTCAAGGGCAATTAGGGATGGGCAATAAATGCTGGCCTAGCCAGTGATGCCCACATCCCATGAATGAATAAAAAAATGTATACTTTGTTAAAATCAGTGACACAAAATGCATTATTGTATAATATATACAGCATTATACCCAGTTTTTAAAAAAATTCATTTACAGAATGTGGGCTTCACTGGCTGGGCCAGCATTTATTGCCCATCCCTAATTGCCCTTGAGATGGTGGTGGTGCTGTCCAGTTTCATTCCTTTTTTGTGACTATGTAGCAGTTTGTTACAACTGAGTGGCTCCTTAGGCCATTTCAGAGGGCATTGCTGTGGGTCTGGAGTCACATGTAGGCCAGACCAGGTAAGGAAAACAGGTTTCCTTCCTTAAAGGACATTAGTGAACCAGATTTACAACAATCATTTCATGGTCATCATTAGACTTTTATCCCTGATTTTTATTGAATTTAAATTCCACCATCTGCTGTGGGCGGGACACAAAATCCGGGTCCCCAGAGAATTACCCTGGGTGTCTGGATCATTACTCCTGTGGGAATACCATTACATCATCGCCTCCCCAAACACACAGTGTGTTGTTATATAATATATACATTGTTATACCCAGTAATAGTGTGTTGTTATTTAATATATACATTGTTATACCCAGTAATAGTGTGTTGTTATATAATATGTACAGTGTTATACCCAGTAGCACAGTGTGTTATTACATAATACATACAGTGTTATAAGCAGTAGCACACAGTTTATTATATAATATATACATTGTTATACCCAGTAATAGTGTGTTGTTATATAATATATACAGTGTTATACCCAGTAATAGTGTGTTCTTTTTTAATATATACAGTGTTATACCCAGTAATAGTGTGTTCTTTTTTAATATATACAGTGTTATACCCAGTAATAGTGTGTTATTATATAATATATACATTGTTATACCCAGTAATAGTGTGTTATTATATAATATATACAGTGTTATACCCAGTAATAGTGTGTTATTATATAATATATACAGTGTTATACCCAGTAATAGTGCATTATATAATATATAGTGTGATAACCAGTAATAGTGTTATTATATAATATATTCGGTGTTATACCCAGTAGCATACAGTGTGTTATTATATAATAATTACATTGTTATACCCAGTAGTGTGTTATTATATAATATATACAGTGTTATACCCAGTAGCACACAGTGTGTTATTATATAATATATACATTGTTATACCCAGTAATAGTGTATTATATAATATATACAGTGTTATAACCAGTAGTGTGTTATTATATAATATATATAGTGTTATACCCAGTAGTACAGTGTGTTATTATATAATATATACAGTGTTATACCCAGTAGCACACAGTTTGTTATTATATAATATATACAGTGTTATACCCAGTAGCACACAGTTTGTTATTATATAATATATACAGTGTTATACCCAGTAGCGCACAGTTTGTTATACAATATATAGTTATACCCAGTAGTGTGTTATTATATAATATATACAGTGTTATACCCAGTAGCACAGTTTGTTATTATATAATATATACAGTGTTATACTCAGTAGCACACAGTTTATTATATAATATATACAGTGTTATACCCAGTAGCACACAGTTTATTATATAATATATAGTGTTATACCCAGTAGCACACAGTTTATTATATAATATATAAAGTGTTATACCCAGTAGCACACAGTTTATTATATAATATATACAGTGTTATACCCAGTAGCACACAGTTTATTATATAATATATAGTGTTATACCCAGTAGCACATAGTTTATTATATAATATATAGTGTTATACCCAGTAGCACACAGTTTGTTATATAATATATAGTGTTATACCCAGTAGCACATAGTTTATTATATAATATACAGTGTTATACCCAGTAGCGCACAGGTTGTTATATAATATATAATGTTATACCCAGTAGCACACAGTTTATTATATAATATATACAGTGTTATACCCAGTAATAGTGTGTTATTATGTAATATATACAGTGTTATACCCAGTAGCACACAGTTTATTATATAATATATAGTGTTATACCCAGTAGCACATAGTTTGTTATATAATATATACAGTGTTATACCCAGTAATAGTGTGTTATTATATAATATATACAGTGTTATACCCAGTAGCACACAGTTTATTATATAATATATACAGTGTTATACCCAGTAATAGTGTGTTATTATATAATATATACAATGTTATACCCAGTAGCGCACAGTTTATTATATAATATATACAGTGTTATACCCAGTAGCACAGTGTGTTATTATATAATATATACAGTGTTATACCCAGTAGCACACAGTTTGTTATTATATAACATATACAGTGTTATATCCAGTAATAGTGTATTATATAATATATACAATGTTATAAGCAGTAGCACACAGTTTATTATATAATATGTATAGTGTTATACCCAGTAGCACAGTGTGTTATTATATAATATATACAGTGTTATACCCTGTAGCACACAGTGTGTTATTATATAATATATACAGTGTTATACCCAGTAGCACACAGTTTGTTATTATATAATATATACAGTGTTATACCCAGTAGCACACAGTTTATTATATAATATATACAGTGTTATTCCCAGTAGCACACAGTTTATTATATAATATATACAGTGTTATTCCCAGTAGCACACAGTTTATTATATAATATATACAGTGTTATACCCAGTAGCACACAGTTTATTATATAATATATACAGTGTTATACCCAGTAGCACACAGTTTATTATATAATATATACAGTGTTATACCCAGTAGCACAGTTTATTATATAATATATACAGTGTTATACCCAGTAGCACACAGTTTGTTATTATATAATATATACAGTGTTATACCCAGTAGCACACAGTTTATTATATAATATATACAGTGTTATACCCAGTAGCACACAGTTTATTATATAATATATACAGTGTTATACCCAGTAGCACAGTTTATTATATAATATATACAGTGTTATACCCAGTAGCACACAGTTTATTATATAATATATACAGTGTTATACCCAGTGGCACACAGTTTATTATATAATATATACAGTGTTATTCCCAGTAGCACACAGTTTATTATATAATATATACAGTGTTATACCCAGTAGCACAGTTTATTATATAATATATACAGTGTTATTCCCAGTAGCACTCAGTTTATTATATAATATATACAGTGTTATTCCCAGTAGCACATAGTTTATTATATAATATATACAGTGTTATACCCAGTAGCACAGTTTATTATATAAATATATACAGTGTTATTCCCAGTAGCACTCAGTTTATTATATAATATATACAGTGTTATTCCCAGTAGCACACAGTTTATTATATAATATATACAGTGGTATACCCAGTAGCACACAGTGTGTTATTATATAATATATACAGTGGTATACCCAGTAGCACATAGTTTGTTATTATATAATATACAGTGTTATTCCCAGTAGCACATAGTTTATTATATAATATATACAGTGTTATACCCAGTAGCACAGTTTATTATATAATATATACAGTGTTATACCCAGTAGCACAGTTTATTATATAATATATACAGTGTTATACCCAGTAGCGCACAGTTTGTTATTATATAATATATACAGTGTTATACCCAGTAGCACAGTTTATTATATAATATAGTGTTATACCCAGTAGCACTCAGTTTATTATATAATATATACAGTGTTATACCCAGTAGCACACAGTTTGTTATTATATAATATATACAGTGTTATACCCAGTAGCACACAGTTTATTATATAATATACAGTGTTATACCCAGTAGCACACAGTTTGTTATTATATATTATATACAGTGTTATACCCAGTAGCACACAGTTTATTATATAATATACAGTGTTATACCCAGTAGCACACAGTTTATTATATAATATATACAGTGTTATACCCAGTAGCACACAGTTTATTATATAATATATACAGTGTTATACCCAGTAGCACACAGTTTATTATATAATATATACAGTGTTATACCCAGTAGCACACAGTTTATTATATAACATATACAGTGTTCTACCCAGTAGCACACAGTTTATTATATAATATATACAGTGTTATACCCAGTAGCACAGTTTATTATATAATATATACAGTGTTATTCCCAGTAGCACTCAGTTTATTATATAATATATACAGTGTTATTCCCAGTAGCACATAGTTTATTATATAATATATACAGTGTTATACCCAGTAGCACAGTTTATTATATAAATATATACAGTGTTATTCCCAGTAGCACTCAGTTTATTATATAATATATACAGTGTTATTCCCAGTAGCACACAGTTTATTATATAATATATACAGTGGTATACCCAGTAGCACACAGTGTGTTATTATATAATATATACAGTGGTATACCCAGTAGCACATAGTTTGTTATTATATAATATACAGTGTTATTCCCAGTAGCACATAGTTTATTATATAATATATACAGTGTTATACCCAGTAGCACAGTTTATTATATAATATATACAGTGTTATACCCAGTAGCACAGTTTATTATATAATATATACAGTGTTATACCCAGTAGCGCACAGTTTGTTATTATATAATATATACAGTGTTATACCCAGTAGCACAGTTTATTATATAATATAGTGTTATACCCAGTAGCACTCAGTTTATTATATAATATATACAGTGTTATACCCAGTAGCACACAGTTTGTTATTATATAATATATACAGTGTTATACCCAGTAGCACACAGTTTATTATATAATATACAGTGTTATACCCAGTAGCACACAGTTTGTTATTATATATTATATACAGTGTTATACCCAGTAGCACACAGTTTATTATATAATATACAGTGTTATACCCAGTAGCACACAGTTTATTATATAATATATACAGTGTTATACCCAGTAGCACACAGTTTATTATATAATATATACAGTGTTATACCCAGTAGCACACAGTTTATTATATAATATATACAGTGTTATACCCAGTAGCACACAGTTTATTATATAACATATACAGTGTTCTACCCAGTAGCACACAGTTTATTATATAATATATACAGTGTTATACCCAGTAGCACACAGTTTATTATATAATATATACAGTGTTATACCCAGTAGCACACAGTTTATTATATAATATATACAGTGTTATTCCCACTAATACGCTCCTCACTTCCTCTATTAATGGAACACTGGACTCTTTGTCACTCCTTGTTTCCACCACTAGCCCACCATTGTCTTTCTCATCACCCCTCGTATTCTCTGTTCCTATTACATTATTGCGCTACTGTCTGGAAACTAATCGGGAGGGTTTAAGCGGTTTTATATATAGAACAAAGGATACCCAGGAGTGAGTTATAGGCTGGAATCTAATTGAGGCATTTTGGGTCATTATTTATAAAATAGCAGACACCAGAGAGTAAGATGCAGACTGCAATCAAATCAATGGGTTCAGTGGGGTTTATATATAGAATAACAGATAGGTCGGAGAAGTTTCAGGCTGGAATCTAATCGAGGGGTTCAGAGTGGTTTATATATCGAATAACAGTTACCCGGGGGTGAGTTACAGGCTGGAGTCTGAGGTTACATGACATTCGTGGTTCCGAGTTTCCCATGAAATCTCCTGTCAATCTGCCCCCGTTGTGGACTGTGAGGTCTGTACTATTGATATGTGGGTGTGTTCACAACTGATGTGAGCTGGGGAAGCACATCGAGTAACAGTGTACAGCTGATTACCTGGAAATGTAGCGGTCAGGGAACTCTGTCAAACCATTCTGCTAACTCACAGATTAAAGAGCAACATTCAGAATTTAGAGTGTGTCACTGTTTAGCAAAAAAAGCGTCACAAACTTTCAAAAGTTAGTTTGGAGTTTCATCCCTTCGTCTTCCTCAGTTTGTTTCCCTCCTCCAGTCTTTAAGATCATAAACCTAGCATCAGTGACCCACAGCCACTTGATTCTCTTGTCTGCTCTCCTTTCTTACAGCCTTGGCAGTCCCCTGATTTTAGGGTACCTTATCCCTTCCTGTTGCCCCGCCCCGCCCCCCCACTCCATTTGAAAATCCTCAACATTAAGCAGACCCCATGCTTAAAATAATCTCATGATTTATCTTTACGACAACTTCAAGACCTTTTCATTTCTATTGTGCCTTTCACAACATCAGAAAGTTGAAAAGCACTTTAAGTGCAGTGAAAAACTTTTTCTGAAGTGCAGTCACATGTTGGATTAGGCAACGGCCAATTCGCACACAGCAAGATCCCACAAACAGCAATATTATAATCACCCAGATAACCTTTCTTTTTAGTGATGTTGTTTGAAGGATAGACATTGGGCCAGGACACGGGGAAGAACTCCCCTCCCCTCCGCCTCAAATGACAGACCAGGGCCTCGGTTTAACGTCTTGTCAAAAAGTCGGCACATCCAACAGTGCGGCATTCCCGCGGTACCGCACTGGAGTGTCGACCTGGATTATGGGCTTAAGTCCCTGGAGTTGAGACCTGAACCCTCAGCTTTCTGACTCAGGGATGAGAGAGTGCTCTCCACAGTTGACTCCCGCTCACCTTCCCTCCCCAACAAAGTTGTGGCAGTAATGTCCCCACCAAGAGCCTTGCACGATCACCTGATTCGTGTTGAGGTCAGCCACATGGTGAGGATGTTTGCTTTCATTAAGCTATTATAAAAAGTACTTAGTGGGAGCGAGGGGCGAGGGTGGTCAGCAAAAAAATTTAGGAAACTCCCTCAAGCAATATTAAGTGGAAAGTGTTCACCATAGGAAGATGGGTAAGAGTTTGCCCCACATACCCCCTTATAACATTCACCATTTTTCTAATGCCGGCCTATATTTGCCACACCAGGGGTTGAGCTGTGGTGACAATCTAACTTCAACTTTTTCTTCCCTGAGTTTCAGTTTAACCGTCAGGGGGTCCTAGTCCCGAGTCACAAGCTAGGCCTTACATTGTTTTTTTTGCTATTCCCCCATGACCCAATGGATTGTTAAGCAAAATATAACTTGTTATTTTTTTTAAAAAGCTAAAACTTATCGTCAAAATGCACAAGACAGTTTCACAAACCTTGCAGGTCCAAAAAAATCGGGATATTATTTCTCCCCCACCTTAAACCACGCCGGCCGTGGATTCCACTTGACTGGCAGTTGTGTAGGCCCAAAAATCCAACTACTACGTGAGGTAAATTTGGTCGCTTCTGGCATTTTCACCGTATTCAAAAGGAGACGGACAGCAACCAGACTGAAAACATGTTGTCGTTCTGTGACTCTGTCCCTTCAGCTATTCATTTTAACAAGTTTTTACATTTGATCACATGGTTCCAGTTCACCTGGGCCTGAACAAAGAGGACACACAGCTAGGCCCCAAAGTCTTATCTAACTTACCATTCATACTGCAAAATTGGAAACACAAGCTGAATTGTTCTGGTCCTCTGTTGCTTCTAAAAGACCTCACTGTACATTAAATTCATTGTTGCCACAATAAGCTGAAAACCACGCCAGACCAGCACAATACTGGTCTTATATCAGACCACTTGGCCGTATATAAAGGCTGCCCTGTGTGAGGAATTGGTGTGGTGGGGCTGCCCCAGGTATGAGGTTGGGTGGGGGTGGGGAGGGCGGTGGTGGGGAGTGGGGTGCTGTTGAGCCATCTGCGAACATTCCCTCAGCTGTTCAGGTGGCAGGGCTGAATTTAATTTAACAGAACCTCGCTGAACGCCAACACTCTGCTGGCTTCCTTCAACGGCAACGCGACTGTGTTTATTTAAGCACGTTTTCTATCCATTTATACCGTTAGCGTTTACCTGTGTCACTGCTAAGTTCTCCTCCAGTGCAAATTTTTTTTAAAAACCTGGCAGGAGCAGGCGAAGAGACGGTTTCCTTTTGAAAATCCATTGAAAATTTTGAATAATCAGAACTGTAGATACGAGAGCAAAAATGGGAAGAATTTGGATTTTGGTCCTGCCATTTCGTTTCAGCTCCGCGCACAATAACAACTGGCGTTCACCTCATCCCTTTCAAACTAGTAATGTGTCCCTTCACAGTGAGGTAGGAACATTAGAGACAGGAGGAGGCCATTCAGCCCCTTGAGCCTGTTCAGTTAGATCATGGCTAATTCAACCCTGTCTGCTCACCTTCCCTCCATCCACCTTGATCGCCTAACCCAAAAATCCATCGTTAGTAGCGAATCCTCCAATTGCCTCCCCCAGTACACACAGCCTTTTTTTGGGGGGGAGGGATTTCCACGGCCCTTTTGTGTCAAGAGGTGCTTCCTGACATCACCCCCCGCTGAATGGTCTGGCTCCAATTGTAAAGTTTTGTCCCCTTATCTTGTATTCTTCCTAATTACCCTATCAGCTCATTTAATCATCTTAAATGACTCAATTAGATCACCTCATAATCTCATGGGTGTGAAATTTCTGGTTTTCTTTATTTCAAAATCTCAGTAAACGCAAAAAAATACCATGTTGTATTTATCAAGTGATATCCCAGTAAGATGGATTTATGAACATTTATGGGCACGGGGACTTGACGAATTGCAGAAATTAAAGAAGTTGGAACAAAACGAGTTTCTCCCTTGCTTCAAAAATCTCGGGCATGAGGGGGTGGGGGGTGGTTTTGACGACCTGGGTTGGTGGGGGTTAATGCTGAAAGTCGGGGTGGTTACAATTCATCTCTTAATCCTGACAGGCTTCGGCCTGTAATGACTCCAGCCGTAATTTGGCCATTGCCCTGCTGATTGTGCTAATGTGGGAATGAGCCTTGAACAAAGGACTCGACTGTAGCTCTTTATCACGTCCTTCCCACTGACCCGCCCACTCCTGGGGCAAGCCCCTTTAATGATCCCTTTTCATCAGCTCTGCATGGAGGGAGGGAGGGTGGTGGGGGAGAGAGCGGGAGATGGGGGATGTGGAACCAGAAAGCAAGTGGCTTCACTGCTTCCCTGTGTTTAGGAATTAGCTGCCCTCACTGGCGCCTGGCACCTCCTCTTTTAAAGGGAAAATCCACCAATTCCCAGGATAGGCTCTTGGAGAGGCAGGGGGGAGCGGGTGGTGGGGGGGCTGCTGCTGGGACTGGAGAAGGTGGGAAGGGTTGTTGGAGCTTGTCAAAGTTTATTGGCCGCCTAATGGGACCACAACTGCATGGTATCTAAAGGAAGGAATGCTTTACAAATCTGCCTTTAACCACACCTCCCGCCCCTGCCCCCTCTCCCTCCCTTTCCATTAAGACAGGGACTGTTCATTTGCTTCTAGTTTGTGAATTTAGCATCGGGGTGGGGGTCATCAGGGTTGAGAGGTGTGGGGTGAGCAGGGCTGAGGGGTGGGGAGTGATCAGGGTTGGGGGTGAACAGAATTGAGGGGCGGGGGTGAGCAGGGGTGGGGGGTGAGGGTTGGGGGAAGCAGGGTTGAGGATGAGCATGGTTGGGGTGGAGGTTAGGAGGGTTGCGGTGGGGGGTGAGCAGGGTTGAGGAGTGGGTGTGAGCAGGGGAGGGGTTGGGGGGGAGCAGGGTTGGGGTGGGGGGGTGAGCAGGGTTGGGGTGGAGGGTGAGGAGGGTTGGGGTGGGGGAAGCAGGGTTGGGGTGGGGGGTGAGCAGGGTTGGGTAGGCGGGGAGCAGGGGTGAGGGTGGGGGAAGCAGGGTTGGGGTGGGGGGTGAGGAGGGGTGGGGTGGGGGTGAGCAGGGTTGGGGTGGGGGTGAGCAAGGGTGAGGGTGGGGTGAGCAGGGTTTTGGGGTGGGAGTGAGCAGGGGTGAGGGGTGGGAGGAGTAGGGGTGGGGGTGGGAGGAGTAGGGGTGGGGGTGGGGGGAGTAGAGTTGAGGGTGGGGGGAGTAGGGTTGAGGGTGGGGGGAGTAGGGGTGGGGGTGGGAGGAGTAGGGGTGAGGGTGGGGGGAGTAGGGGTGAGGGTGGGGGGAGTAGGGGTGAGGGTGGGAGGAGCAGGGGTGAGGGGTGGGAGGAGTAGGGGTGAGGGTGGGGGGAGTAGGGGTGAGGGTGGGGGGAGTAGGGGTGAGGGTGGGAGGAGTAGGGGTGAGGGTGGGGGGAGTAGGGGTGAGGGTGGGAGGAGTAGGGGTGAGGGGTGGGAGGAGTAGGGGTGAGGGGTGGGAGGAGTAGGGGTGGGGGTGGGAGGAGCAGGGGTGGGGGTGGGAGGAGTAGGGGTGAGGGGTGGGAGGAGTAGGGGTGAGGGGTGGGGGTGAGCAGGGGTGAGGGGTGGGGGTGAGCAGGGGTGAGGGGTGGGGGTGAGCAGGGGTGAGGGGTGGGAGGAGTAGGGGCGAGGGTGGGGGTGAGCAGGGGTGAGGGGTGGGGGTGAGCAGAGGTGAGGGGTGGGGGTGAGCAGGGGTGAGGGGTGGGAGGAGTAGGGGCGAGGGTGGGGGTGAGCAGGGGTGAGGGGTGGGAGGAGTAGGGGTGAGGGGTGGGAGGAGTAGGGGTGAGGGGTGGGGGTGAGCAGGGGTGAGGGGTGGGGGTGAGCAGGGGTGAGGGGTGGGGGTGAGCAGGGGTGAGGGGTGGGGGTGAGCAGGGGTGAGGGGTGGGGGTGAGAAGGGGTGAGGGGTGGGAGGAGTAGGGGCGAGGGTGGGGGTGAGCAGGGGTGAGGGGTGAGGGGTGGGAGGAGTAGGGGTGAGGGTGGGAGGAGTAGGGGTGAGGGTGATGCATTTGAAATTGCTCTTGGTCAGTTGCACGTGGTGTTAATGAATCAGTAGGGCCAATGGAAATAAACCCTAGTGGAGTGTGAAGTGACTGCTGATTCATTCACGTTCAATGCTGTATTATTATTAAAGACCAACCTTACAAATCCTTCCCTTCTAATTTCATCCTCTCCAATGATCCCCATCCAATCAATGGTTCCATCATCAACAAATGAGAAATGACATTTTAATTCAATTGGAGAGATTTGAACATTTCCTCGTCCTGTTTCTACATCCAGTTGGTTCTTAAATAATGCCAAAGGTTTTACCATCACCACATTACATTGTCACTCACTAGCTTAAAGGAATTCCACCTGTCCAGTTTTTTTCTGGACAGTGTGACTTTTGGACAGTGTAGAGAGAGCTTTACTCTGTATCTAACCCCATTCTGTACCTGCCCTGGGAGTGTTTGATGGGGACAGTGTAGAGGGAGCTTTACTCTGTATCTAACCCCGTTCTGTACCTGCCCTGGGAGTGTTTGATGGGGACAGTGTAGAGGGAGCTTTACTCTGTATCTAACCCTGTGCTGTACCTGTCCTGGGAGTGTTTGATGGGGACAGTGTAGAGGGAGCTTTACTCTGTATCTAACCCCGTGCTGTACCTGTCCTGGGAGTGTTTGATGGGGACAGTGTAGAGGGAGCTTTACTCTATATCTAACCCCGTGCTGTACCTGTCCTGGGACTGTTTGATGGGGACAGTGTAGAGGGAGCTTTACTCTGTATCTAACCCCGTGCTGTCCCTGTCCTGGGAGTGTTTGATGGGGACAGGGTAGAGGGAGCTTTACTCTGTATCTAACCCCGTGCTGTACCTGCCCTGGGAGTGTTTGATGGGGACAGTGTAGAGGGAGC
Organism: Cetorhinus maximus; assembly: GCF_964194155.1. Lineage (NCBI taxonomy): Eukaryota > Metazoa > Chordata > Chondrichthyes > Lamniformes > Cetorhinidae > Cetorhinus > Cetorhinus maximus. Next base: position 23,299,216 of record NC_135907.1, read on the forward strand.
TTTACCCTGTATCCAACCCTGTGCTGTATCCACACTGGGAGAGTGACATCAAACATAATAGCCCAAAATAAAATGGTGTAAACCTGACACACACAATCCTGAATGAGAATTTAAACTGCTGCTCTTCTGACTTGCCTATAGAAGCTGGGGAGAATCTTTAGATGCCTAGACACTACCTTCATACACTATGACCTGAGTGCTGCTCTTAACTCTTCTAAACAGCTGAGTCTATTCAAACATCAAGGATGACAGCGAGTGAAGAATGTACAATACAGGATAAGAGATTTAATGGGTGGAGTCTGTTCTGTTTTATCCTGGGTGCAGAGCATGGGGAGACTCTGTGGTGACATTCCTCACGAGGTGAGATGGGCTGGGTACAATTCTATTTGGCTTCAAAATGGGGGCAACAGACATATGTTCAAAATTTAGTTGTCCAATGAAACCAACCATCAGAGAGGATGTTTAAAACCAGTACGAGGAATGTGGAAAGTGGTGATCCTCTCTATTCTGTGAAGCACGAGGTATTGAGGGTACATCATTGTCCAAATAGTTGATGGTAGCAGGGAAAGATGACATGGCAAGATGAGATAATGGGGGGCGGGGGGGCGGGCATGGCTAAGATTGAGAGCTGATGCAATCAGATCCAAAGAGGGAAAGTTTAGAACAGATGCCAGAAAGTATTCCTTTACACAGAGGACGAGCAACAGCTGGAACAGTTTGTCGGAAGAGCCCAGGACACAGGAAACAGCTGGATGCTGTAACAGGAGGACAGGAGGGTTGTATCTTCAAAAGGACGATGAAATGGCTTGTCATCCAAGCCTATCTTCTAGCTTTGTATCATTGCAGAGCAAGAGGATGTGAAGAGATCTGGTCATCGATCTCCAGAGTTCAAAGAGTTCAGAGAATGAGTCCCTATTGCTCTGTGGATTACATAATAGCAAGTTCCACTTGTACATGTAAATATATTTATACAATCTCATGGTATTTCACAAGTGGCTGCAAGATGGGAATTCAAGCCAAAGAAAAGGGGTGACCAAAAGCTCAAAAGCATCGGGAATGTGCAACTTCTCAAAGTTGAGAGAGATGAGAGGAGTTAAGAAATAAATTCCAGGGAGTCAGGCTGACTCGGTTGCCAAATTCCATCACCAGAACAACGGGGTGGAGGGATACACAAAAGGCCAGAGTTAGAGGGCTGAAGGGGGAGCGGAGAGGTTATAAGGCTGGAGTGGGAGTTATGGAGATAAGGGGGCGGCTGAGATGATGTCGGGATTTGAAGTTGAGGATGTGGATTTAAAATTTTGTGCGTTCGGAATGGGAATCCACGAATCCAGCATCAATTAAGAAAACAAGAAGAAAGAATTTGAACTACTACAGCCTCAGGACATCCCACCCAGTGAAGTGCCTTTGAAGTGTTGTAAGTGTTTGAAGTCACTGTTGTAATGTAAGAAACGCGGCAGCCAATTTGCACACCACACGATCCCACAAGCAGCAATGTGTTAAAAACCAGATATTTTTGTGATTATGGTTAACGGGTAAATATTGACCAGGACATCAAGGTGGAACTCCCCTTCTCTTCTTTGAAATAGGGACTAAGGCATCTTTTATGTCCATCTGAGAGAGCAGATGGGGCCCCGGCTTAGTCTCAACCTGAAGAAAGCACCTCTGACAGTGCAGCACTCCCTCAGTCCTGCACCTGGAGAGTCAGCCTGGATTCTGCGCTCAGGTCTCGGGAGCGGGATTTCAATCTCTGACCTTTTGACTCAAGAGGTGGGAGTGTTGCCCAGTGAGCCGCAGCTGAATGGCAAGAGGAGTGACAATGATGGGCCAGCAGGTCCTAGTGCGGGTCAGGATTTCAAGGCAAATGACCTGTTCTAATTACACATTTCCCCGTGTCCTTGTCTATAGTTGCATTAACGAGCTGTTGTCGCCTAAGTGGAGAGTTTTCCTGAAATCACTCTGCCCATTTCTTTGACAGAGCGTGACGCTTTCAGTTGCTTTTCTCTAAATTGCCCCAATGCTCTGCTCATTCTCCTCGAAAGCTGAGAGAGTGAGGCTACACAAGCACCAATTGCAGTTTGTTCAAGTGTTCACTGTTCAGTGAATGTCAGCAGTGTGGGTAACACTGAGAGGTTGTCGCAGTGACTCCTGATCCTCTCCTCCGCAGCCGGTGTCCAAACATAGATCAGGGGGGGTCGCTCGGCAGCAGTGGGACCCTTGACTACGTTCCCCCTTTTTTCCTCCAAAACCCGTCAGCAGGAGGGAAACTCGTAATGCCTTCACTGTCTGTGCTTGAAGCACCAAGTTTAGTACAGAGCAAGGATCTAACTCAGGAGCTTCCTAGTTCCTCACTGCATCATCAGTGACAGTACACCACAGCCTCATCAGGTGAAAGATGTTCTATGAATGAATATTGAATGAATTTCCACGCCAGTGCAATGCCAGGTATGTAGGCCATTTGTCCAGTGATTGGCTGATCAAATCAAACAACATGTTCCTTCAGTTATTTGTAATGGGCAGAGTACAGACCATACTCAACCAGTCCGAGCTTGCAAAACCACCTCCCCCCGCAAAAAAATCCACTGTTAGATGTGATTCTGGAATAGGGCAGCACTTGCTGAACAATCCTGAGTGTGCTAATAACTACACTAACAACCAATTTAGGATAATCAGTTGAGCTTATAATGTGGCTCATTTACACCTGCTAGAAGCAACATATATAAATTCATAGGAACCTGTTCTCTGCAAACAAAAGGAATATATTCAAACCTTGCATCTTTTTTGCATTACCCGCGAGCCTATAGTTTCCCATTGCTTTCTCCAAGGCAATGTCTTGGCCAATCAGAGTTGGCTTGCCAACCAATCAACAACCTGATTTCCTGCAATATAAATTGCTGTGATCATTTGAAATTTGGCATTCTTGTATTTGTCCTGATGAGTGCAAGACGAAAAACTTCAGCAACATGTCTCCCTTTTCAGCAATAGGTTCTGTACTATCAAGCAACTAGATGTTTTGAAAGAAAAAATTGAGTGTCTTTTTCAAAAGAGACACGGTATTAGGATGGAGCAATTGATTAGTGAGTAGCTGTGAGCAATGGGTTGTGAATGAATGGATCCTCAGCCCCTCACTGACTTACATATTAATTCATGAGAAATATTAAATTGGTTCCATATAACATCGTGGGAAACAGGGCTTGTGTGTTTAACAAGAAATAATTCAGCTCCAGCCCTTTTTCCTATGTTCTGCTGTTATTTAATCTCAATATGTTGGCTTTGCTGCTGAGGAAGGCATTTATTGTCCATAATTAGTTGTCCCTTGAGCAGGTGGTGGTGAGCTGTCTTCCTGAACTGCTGCACTTTGTGCAGAGGAGAAGCTCCCAGGCTGGTACTGGCTAATGAGCTCCAGGATATTGACCTAATGATAATGAAGGAATGACAATACACGGCCAAGTCAGGCTGCTAATGGCATTCCTATAACACTGTTAACTTCAAGAGCTCCCTCTACACCGTCCCCATCAAACACTCCCAGGACAGGTACAGCACGGGGTTAGATACAGAGTAAAGCTCCCTCTACACCGTCCCCATCAAACACTCCCAGGACAGGTACAGCACGGGGTTAGATACAGAGTAAAGCTCCCTCTACACTGTCCCCATCAAACACTCCCAGGACAGGTACAGCACGGGGTTAGATACAGAGTAAAGCTCCCTCTACACCGTCCCCATCAAACACTCCCAGGACAGGTACAGCACGGGGTTAGATACAGAGTAAAGCTCCCTCTACACTGTCCCCATCAAACACTCCCAGGACAGGTACAGCACGGGGTTAGATACAGAGTAAAGCTCCCTCTACACTGTCCCCATCAAACACTCCCAGGACAGGTACAGCACGGGGTTAGATACAGAGTAAAGCTCCCTCTACACTGTCCACATCAAACACTCCCAGGGCAGGTACAGAATGGGGTTAGATACAGAGTAAAGCTCCCTCTACACTGTCCCCATCAAACACTCACAGGACAGGTACAGCACGGGGTTAGATACAGAGTAAAGCTTCCTCTACACTGTCCCCATCAAACACTCCCAGGACAGGTACAGCACAGGGTTAGATACAGAGTAAAGCTCCCTCTACACTGTCCACATCAAACACTCCCAGGGCAGGTACAGAATGGGGTTAGATACAGAGTAAAGCTCCCTCTACAATGTCCACATCAAACACTCCCAGGGCAGGTACAGAATGGGGTTAGATACAGAGTAAAGCTCCCTCTACAATGTCTCCATCAAACACTCCCAGGGCAGGTACAGCATGGGGTTAGATACAGAGTAAAGCTCCCTCTACACTGTCCCCATCAAACACTCTTAGGACAGGTACAGCACGGGGTTAGATACAGAGTAAAACTTTCTGCCCTGGTATCTGGATGTTGACTGTTGCCATCTGTGCACATGGACTATGAAATTGATTGTTTGCACTTGACACTAGACTATCAGGTTGGCATCCAATTCCTTATGATGTAACATTGAGAATCATGACCAGATTCCAGTAGTGTGCTCCCTGTTAAGCAAGTTGGGTGGGAGAGTGTGCAGTTGTGGCTTCTGAAAGGTCTAAAAAAAATTGCATTTCTATAGCCCCTTTCCTGATCTCAGGATATCCCAAAGTACTTTAGATGAAAGTGTAGTTACTATTGTAATGTAGGAAATGCAACAGCCGATTTGTGCACAGCAACAGCATTATAACAATGACCGGATAATCTGTTTCTAGCAATATTGATTGGGAGATAAAGATGCCCGAGACACCAGAGAGAACTGGCCAGCTCTTCTTCAAAATAGCACCACTTTTGTTTCATGGGGGCCTAAGAGTTTAACATGTGATGTGAAAGGTAGCTCAGCACTCCTTTAGTAATGCACTTGAATGTCATCCTTGACTTTTGGGTTCAAGTTTCTAAGTAAAATGGGGCTCAAAGCTGTGACTTTCTGTTTCAGGGGGTGAGGGTGCTGCCCACTGAACCACGACTGAGGCCCAGAGTTGAAGTGTTTGGGTCCTTGGTGGTGGTTTTGGGTGGGGGGGGGCGCAATTTTTTTTTTCCACTTTCACATAAGACTTCATAGGGGACTGGAGCCCTTGAGACTAAGAAAACTGGATGAAGGTGAGATGTCAGCATTGGTCACCAGCCACCAACTCCATCATCAGTGGAGCGGTCAGTGGTACACTGGGATCATCCAACTGGCAATGGACACTGAAGGCACTGGTGTCCTTCAGCACCAACGCACATTGTAGCAGAGAAGGGATAGAGGTGAATCATTGACAGGATCTGGCTCGGAAGAGCCAAAGACTGTGAGGACTCGAGGCATGAGTCCAGTATCAGAAGATCTTTCCAACTCCGGCCAGTTGTTGGTTTTATAACAGTTCGAATATTTGCAGATAGAAATTTTTAAATACCAAATTGTCACCAGTGTTTGAGTTGGAGCTTTGGCTCCGTTCAAAAATCTCGAGGCTACCTTAAAACATCCTTTCCCAGTCTCATAATCCAAACTGCTTGCCTCTGGGAGGAGTTCAACACAGTTCCCACCTCCTCCTGCAAAAATCGCCAATTGTTGTGGAGGTCCATCAGGGGGGGTCCGGCTAATGGCAGAGAGGGTGACCAATAGGGGTCGGGCATCATATTTAAAGCTACGGAGCCGAGCTCTCTAAAGTTTCTTTTGTAAAAGTTTCATGTGAGTTGGAGACTGCAGCCTTACTTTTTCTTTTTTAAGACCCAAAAAAAAAAATCCTGCTCGTGTGAGCATCCCCAAGAGCCACAACTGAGAGAGAGAGGGGGCATTTAGTGCAGTCGGATGATTGGCACTGTTTTATTTTATTAAACCTTTCGACAAACAAAACTCGGTCAACTTTTAATTCAGCAAGAAATTGTGTGAAATAAGTTTTTAAAAAGTTTTTTTTTGGAGTTTCTCAAACGCTGGATACGTACCTGACATTGACAAATCTTAACTGGCAAAACAAGTTTGACAACATCAGAAACTTTTCTCTCCCTCTCCCCCCTCTCTCTCTCTGTCTGTCTGTATGTGTGAGCAGCAGGACTTGTTCTGAATCTCTCTCGGCTTCCCAAAGACGGAAATCGCCATTATTTTTGCCAATCATCCAGCGATAACATAGTTGGGATTTTTGTTTTTGTTTTGAGAGGGGGAGAGAGAGACAGAGAGAGAGAGAGAGTGAGAAGGAAAATGACGGATGATCGAAGTGTATCAGACGTAGCCAGCCCGGGAGGGTCTGAGAGTGACTCGGTTGTGTCTCCAAGTTCTTCTTTTGCTGCTGATGAAGACAAGTCTCAGCTTCAGCCCAGCATCGATGAAGGGAGTGGGAAACGAGAGAACGAGGACGATAAGTTCCCCCTGTGTATCAGAGAGGCTGTGAGTCAAGTCCTGGAGGGCTATGACTGGACATTGGTGCCCATGCCAGTCAGGGTCAACGGATCCTCCAAGAACAAGCCCCATGTGAAAAGACCTATGAACGCCTTTATGGTCTGGGCACAGGCGGCACGGAGAAAGTTAGCAGACCAGTACCCACATCTACACAATGCGGAGCTCAGCAAAACTTTGGGCAAACTCTGGAGGTGAGTTCTTTTGAGTGTTAAAAATGCAACGAAAACCAAATAATTATCCTTTCGCCTCTGTGGGTTTCAGTCCACCTAGTACATTCAACCTCCCTCCCTCCCTTAGTGAGCTGTAAATCAGACCCTTGTTTATTGCCGTGAGATATCAGATGTTTTCTCTGCAAATTGGCTTTTAATCCTGGGTTTGAAGTGTGGGCTTTTCGGCAGCTATATTGTTAGGACTTGCAGAACTTGTCAAAATCATGTTTGGAGACAGTGGCAGGCGGCATCCAAATCTGATATGAACAGTTAGTAAAGTCCCTTTTATCCAGATTTTGCGTCTCTTCACCAGTTACATTTTCTGTTCCTGCATTGAATGCATACCCAGAAAATGTGAACTGCACAATGTTTCCAGCATTTTCTGTGTTTATTTATATCTTTTTTCGGCGACGTTTGTTTGCTACTTTTACAAGTTTCGACTAGTTTGCCATTAACTTAATTACTATTCAATGAAATTAGTTAAATTATGTGAAACAGCTTCAGTTAATTTGAATCACTAGTTTTATGGCAGGAATTACTCCTCCAAATCGTTGATGAAAGTGCTTTTCAACCTCTGAAGATTCTCTCTTCAAATGTTTTTTTTCTATGGATTCCTAATCGGATAAAAATGTATTGAAATGGAGCTGAAGGTTGGGGTAGAATCCCATAGAGGTATTGGATTAGGAGGGTTTGCAATGAGAGGACTTTCTGTTGTGATTTTTCAATCTCCAAACTGTCTGATTTAGGGGAGGAGAAAAAATAAGTTTTCATCAACTTTATCCTAACAGAAAATTAGGGACAAATGAAAGCAGGAAGATAGAAAGATGGATAAAGCGAGTGAGGAGACGAGAGGGAGATGGTTAAAGACTCAGAGAATTGAGCTGCGTGGAGAGAATATTGGGAGGAGGAAGAGAGACTGGGTGAGGAGAAAGATGACCTGTTGGAAAAGAGAGTGAGTTAGACACAGCGAGTGCGAGATGGACTGAGTGAGAGGGAAATGGACAGAGGAATAGATGGGAGAGAGGGAGGAATACTGAAACTTGGGCAAAGAGTGAGATGATTAAAAGAGAGACGGATAGGCAAACAGAGAAGGTGGGAATAAAATGGCTATTGAGAGGAAGGGAAAGAATAGACAAAGCGAAACAAATGGATGAATAATCCAGGTAGATGGACAAAGAGCTAGATGGGCAGTTAAATGACAAAGTGTTTGAGAGAGAGGAGCACACAGGAAAAAGCGATGGGTAGAGAAAAGGTGAAGGAGAGAGTAATAGTGACAATCACAGGGAAATGAAGACGTAGAGAGACAGAGAGAGAGAGGGAGAAGAGTGTAAACAAGAGTGAAGACAACTGGCAGCAGAAGAAATAGTGATCATCACCAATCAGTTCCATTTCTGCATTTGTGAGCTCAAGGGTAATTCGCACAGTGGGATTGATGGTGTCAACACCAAATTATCAAGTGGGCAATGTCCTGAGTAGAGTAAGCTTTGGGGCAGGGGAGATACCAGCTCTGGGGGGTGGGACAGAATTAACATTGTCTAGACAATAAGAGGGTGTGGTTGGGCGGGTTTGACTGGGCCGTTGGAAGCGACCATGAACACACTCGCTGTCCCTCAGCACGGGGAAGGAGAGTGATGCATGTAGCGGGTATTGGGAGGGCTGATTGTCACATCAATGCCAAGGACAGGCCCGCATCTTTGAACTGGGAGTTCCAATTGGGTGACATTGAAGGAGCTGAGCTGCTGGAAGAAGCTAAGAGGACAGTCCGTTTATATAAGCTCCAATGGTGGGAGTTTCTGACAATTGTTGTGTGGTGTATTGTCCATACTGATGGAAAGGAATCAAGTGATCATTAGTGGAGTGATCATGTAACAGTCTATACCCTCTGCTGTTGCCCCCTACATAGTCCTCAGGATGTCGGCAGTGGCTCAATGGGCAACACACTCACTTGTGAAGTTTGAGGGTTTGAGTCCCACCCCAGAGACTTGAGGACAAAAATCCAGACTGACACTCACAGAGCAGCACAGAGGGAATGCTGTGCTGTCTGAGGTGCTGTTTTTTGGAGGGGACATTAAATCAAGACCCTATTTGCCCTCTCAGGTGGACATACATGGTTCCACAGCCTCAATACAAAGAACAGAGGAGTTCTCCCCGCTGTACTGGCCAATAATTATCCCTCAACTAGCAGCTGAAGCAGATACATTTATCTCATTGCTGTTTCTGGGAACTTGATGTGTGAAAATACGTTTCCTACATTCCAACAGTGACTACACTTCAAAAACAATTCATTAGCTGTAAGGAACCATGGAAGGTGCTATAAAAATGCAAATTCTCTCCTTTTTTATTTATATCACAATTAGAAGGAATAAAACAGAAGCCAGAAATAAAAGATAGCAGTAATTCAGCAGAAGCTTTAACGTGTTCCAGTTCAAGTGCTGGCTTTGTATTCGAGACCTGAAACTGGTTTCTCTCTCCTCTCACGCTGATGTGGATCTGCTGTGTATCTCCTCCACTTTCACCCAATCGATTATTCCGTCACTGTCCTGCCAGCCTCTCACATTCCACCCTCTGTAAACTCCAGCTTATCCAGGGTTCCACTGCCATATCCTAACTTGTACTGTCCCATTCACCTACCACCCTTATGTTCGCTGGCTTGCATGGGCTCCCGGTCAAGCAACACTTAAATTTTAAGATCCTCATCCTAATTTTCAAATCCTTCCATGGCCTCCCCCCTCCCCGCTAGGTCTACCATCTCCTCCAGGTCCCACAACCCTCCAAAATCTCTGCGCTACTCCAATTCCAACCTCTTTGAGCATCCCTGATTTCCTTCACTCCACCATTGGTGCCCGTGCCTTCAGGCACCTGGGGCTAGAGCTCTAGAATTCTGTCCGTAAATCTCATCACCTCTCTGTCTTCCCGTAAGATGCTCCTTTTGGTCACCTGTCCTAATATCTCATGCAGTTCATGTGGCTCGGTGTCAAACTTTGTTTGATAATCACTCCTCTGAAGCACCTTGGGATGTTCCCACCCTCCCTATCGCGAGTGGCCCATGGCCAGCCAACAAACAGACACCCTCACATTACCCCCTCTCACCAAATCGCCAGTGACACTCATAGCATGGTTGGGAAAAGAGGTGGGGGTGAGAAGGGAAGTGGGACAGGGGTCTTCCTCTGGTAGAGCGATACATTGCCAGAGAGTTGACTATTGCAAGACCTCACCCAACCACTGTGTGACCCACCTACTCACAGCTGGGCAAGACAGCAGTGTTGGCAAGTGCAGGGAGCGGAGCTACGGGCAGGATGCCCGCTCAGGGAGCGGAGCTACGGGCAGGATGCCCGCTCAGGGAGGGGGGTACGGGCAGGATGCCCGCTCAGGGAGCGGAGCTACGGGCAGGATGCCCGCTCAGGGAGGGGGGTACGGGCAGGATGCCCACTCAGGGAGGGGGGTATGGGCAGGATGCCCACTCATGGAGGGGGGTACAGGCAGGATGCCCACTCAGGGAGGGGGGTACGGGCAGGATGCCCACTCATGGAGGGGGGTACAGGCAGGATGCCCACTCATGGAGGGGGGTACAGGCAGGATGCCCACTCAGGGAGGGGGGTACAGGCAGGATGCCCACTCATGGAGGGGGGTACAGGCAGGATGTCCACTCAGGGAGGGGGGTACGGGCAGGATGCCCACTCAGGGAGGGGGGTACAGGCAGGATGCCCACTCAGGGAGGGGGGGTACGGGCAGGATGCTAGCTCAGGGAGGGGGGTACAGGCAGGATGCCCACTCAGGAAGGGGGGTACGGGCAGGATGCCCACTCAGGGAGGGGGGTACGGGCAGGATGCCCACTCAGGGAGGGGGGTACGGGCAGGGTTCCTTCTCCGCTTCCTGGCTCAAGGTGAAAACAACAGTAGTGAAAAAATTAGCATGGGCTGGTCAGGTTGGAATCCGAACTACTCACCAGTGAAATTAAACTGACTTTTCAAAAATAAACTATAGGCTATTTATAAGAAGGAGAGTAACTGGCATCCGGCAGTGAGCTGGAGACAGAAATCCGAGTCTGGGCTGTGCTGACGTTGCCTAAAACCTTTCGCGGTTGCTGATGCCATTGAGTGGCCCTGGGGATTGAATTATTGCCTTGTAACTCGTGGCTAAGGGTGTGCCATGTGTACGCAATGAGATAAGTGTGGCACGGAAGAGAGTTTGGGGAAGGGGGGGGATGGGGGGAGGGAGAGAGGGTTTCCACTCACATCAATCCAGCTCCGAAAATTCATTCCCAGCCTCTTCCTTTTGGGAATTGCATTTGGAATTGGGAACGGGATTGATTTGACTGGTAGCGAGGGGAGGCTGGGTGGGTGGATTTGCCTCAGTGCAGCATGTTGGTGCAGTATAATCTGTAGCCAGATCCAGCTTTGGCAAAGATTCTTTTCTCATCTATAGTCAAGGGGATTCTTATCAGCAATTCTACAGGATCCAATTCTGCCTGGTATTCCCTCACAGCTGTAAGTGAATCAAAGAGGAGGCTTATGTCGCCTCCAGACTCAACCATCCCAATATGGCCCTGGTCAGCCTCCCCCTTCCACCCTTCATAAACCTCAGCACATTCGAAATTCCTTTGCCCTGTATCCTAACTCACACCAACTCCTTGTCATCTGCCACCTGTGCTCACCGATCTACATCGGCTCCCAGTCAAGCACCATTTTGATTTTAAAATTCTCATCCATGGTTTTGATTCCTCCATTGCCTCACCCCTCCCTATCTCCTCCTCACCCCTCCCTATCTCCTCCTCACCCCTCCCTATCTCCTCCTCACCCCTCCCTATCTCCGGAATCTCTTCCAGCCCCACAACCCTCTGTGCTCTTCCAATTCTGGTCTCTTCCGCATCTCCAATTTTCTTCCCTTTGTCAATGGCGGCCGTGCGTTCAGCTGCTTGGGCCCTAAACTCTGGAATTCTCTCCCTAAATCTCTTCACCTCTCTACCTCCCTCCTCCTTTAAAACACTCCTTAAAACCTACTCTTTGACCAAGCCTTTGGTCATCTGTCCTGAGACCTCCTTATGTGGCTCACCAGTCAGTATTGTCAGATTACCCTGCAGTGAAGCACCATGGGATGTTTCACTGTGCTAAAGGCCCTATATAAATGAAATTTGTTGCTGATGTGTTTCCGATTCACCCGAGTGAGCCTCAGAGGGGTTTGCGCGTTTCAGTGTTGCAGTCGCTGGTAACGGTGCCACCATGTCTCAGCCTTGCGTACTTGCTGAGCACTTCACCACCCCAACCCCCCCCACCTCCCCCCACCCCACCCCGACTGGTGTGGGCGCCTGCCTTGCCCATGGGTCATGGGATCAGTGGATGAATTTACCAGCTCAGCCCCACATTGGGTGGGTCTGTAAACCAGGAGTCAGCAGTGTGCTGAGGCCAGGCCGTTACTCCATCTCCATTGCTTAATGCAAGCCTGCGGTTAAAAGTGGCGTGAACTCCATTAGCTCCATGAATCCACGGTTGCAGGGGTGCAGGGTACATAGTGACTAACCCCCCCTAGCCTTCAATCTGTGTGTTTGCTGTGTTGTCTTTGGATGATAGGTAGCCGCTTGTCTACCATTTATTATTATTTATTCTCAGGATGTAGGCGTCAATGGCAAGGCCAGTATTTTATTGTTGCCCATCCCTAGTTGCCCCTTGAGAAGGTGATGATGAGCCCTGCACCGTGTAGGGGAAGATACTCCCACAGCGCTGTAAGGCCTGTGCTGAGTGGTCTGTCTGTTTTTATTCTTATCACTTTCTCAAGTGGTTTGACAAAACCAAATCACCACTTTAGAGAGCGCTTAAAGTTAAGATTAGTTGGCGTGGGACTGGAGTCACATATAGGCCAAAGGATGACAGACCGGGCAAGGATGGGCAGGATTTCTCCCCTAAAGGGCATCCAAATTCATGAACTCCCCTTGGTGGGATCTGAACTCACGTTCTCCGCACTTCAAGACCAGTAGCATAACCGCTACACGTCTGTACGTGAGGGTGAGTGAGACGTAGGGACAGTGCCGCCCACCTCAGGCCACCCCGCCCCATTCTAACTTTCAGCGGGCAGTAAAGGGTTAATGGTCGGTGCTTTGTTTATTGCCAGAAAAATTTGGGTTTGTCAGAAACTTGCTACTTTTGCTCAGATTAATTTACGGAGAAGCGGAGTGGAGGAGTGGTGGGATGAGAATTCCCGACTAACTCTGGCGTGAGTTCAGGGTCACAGTTGTGACATCCTCCGCCCCTGCTCCCAGCAACCCCCACCCCCAGCCTCCACACCACCTCTGCAGGCACAGCTTTCAAATAAAACGCTGACATTTTATCTCCCGTCCGTTAATTGTTGTCAGGGGAAGGAATACATCATGTGCGCACGAACACAGCGACACTGAGGCAGTGCCAACTACAATAAAATGCTTCAGAGCTACGAGTCACTTGATCCACACTGGGAGCCGCCCAACTGAACTTGGGGAATCGGGGTCAACGCTCGAGAGGCTGGGGGTGGGGTGGGGTGGGGGGGTCACACGGAGAGTCTATGGGTGTGAATGAGGATTGGGGAGATTGGAGGGAGATAACAGGAAGGGTGAACAGAAGCGGAGATGAGGGGAAATTCCCTGCACTCCTCATGCCGGGCAATGGAAACAGAACAAACTCAATAAATTCAGCCCAGTAGCTTTCACTCTTTATCCCTTTCAGGATGTTTGATACTCCACACCTGCCCTGCTCACATCACACCTAAAGTCAACATTTAAAGTTTATTTTAAAAACGGCTTTACACATTTTTAACATGATCTCCCTTGTCCCCTCTTTCGAATGGGCACCAGCTGCTGTGTTGGCTGTTGTTAGAGGTTCAGACTGCACTTTTACCCCCATCAAACACTCCCAGGACAGGTCCAGCACGGGGTTAGATACAGAGTAAAGCTCCCTCTACACTGTCCCCATCAAACACTCCCAGGACAGGTACAGCACGGGGTTAGATACAGAGTAAAGCTCCCTCTACACTGTCCCCATCAAACACTCCCAGGACAGGTACAGCACGGGGTTAGATACAGAGTAAAGCTCCCTCTACACTGTCCCCATCAAACACTCCCAGGACAGGTACAGCACGGGGTTAGATACAGAGTAAAGCTCCCTCTACACTGTCCCCATCAAACACTCCCAGGACAGGTACAGCACGGGGTTAGATACAGAGTAAAGCTCCCTCTACACTGTCCCCATCAAACACTCACAGGACAGGTACAGCACGGGGTTAGATACAGAGTAAAGCTCCCTCTACACTGTCCCCATCAAACACTCCCAGGACAGGTACAGCACAGGGTTAGATACAGAGTAAAGCTCCCTCTACACTGTCCCCATCAAACACTCCCAGGACAGGTACAGCACGGGGTTAGATACAGAGTAAAGCTCCCTCTACACTGTCCCCATCAAACACTCCCAGGACAGGTACAACACGGGGTTAGATACAGAGTAAAGCTCACTCTCCACTGTCCCCATCAAACAATCCCAGGACAGGTACAGCACGGGGTTAGATACAGAGTAAAGCTCCCTCTACATTGTTGCCGATCCTATATCTCCTAGTGTGTCTTGTTTGATAATGTGCCTGTGAAGCGTTTTGCTACGCCGAATGTGCTGTAGAAAAGGAAATTGTTGATAATTGGCTCCCTGGAGAGTGGATGAGCCTGACCTTTGGTGAGGGAATTGTCCAGTTTAACCCCACTCAACACACCGACCCTCCCTTCAACCCCAAACATCTTGGATTCTGCTTAAGCTGCCAGAGATTTGAGCATTAAATCCAGGTTGATTCTCCCAGTGCGGCACACCTTTGCACTGCACTGTCAGAGGGTCAGTACTGAGGGAGTGCTGCACTGTCAAAGGGTCAGTACTGAGGGAGTGCTGCACTGTCGGAGGGTCAGTACTGAGGGAGTGCTGCACTGTCGGAGGGTCAGTACTGAGGGAGTGCTGCACTGTCAAAGGGTCAGTACTGAGGGAGTGCTGCACTGTCAGAGGGTCAGTACTGAGGGAGTGCTGCACTGTCGGAGGGTCAGTACTGAGGGAGTGCTGCACTGTCGGAGGGTCAGTACTGAGGGAGTGCTGCACTGTCGGAGGGTCAGTACTGAGGGAGTGCTGCACTGTGGGAGGGTCAGTACTGAGGGAGTGCTGCGCTGTGGGAGGGTCAGTACTGAAGGACCGCCGCACTGTCGGAGTGCTGTACTGTTGGAGGGGCAGTTCTGAGGGAGTGCTGCACTGTTGGAGGGTCAGTGCTAAAGGAGTGCTGCACTGTTGGAGGGTCAGTGCTGAAGGAGTGCTGCACTGTCAGAGGGTCAGTACTGAGGGAGTGCTGTGCTGTGGGAGGGTCAGTACTGAGGGACCGCCGCACTGTCGGAGTGCTGTACTGTTGGAGGGTCAGTGCTGAAGGAGTGCTGCACTGTCGGAGGGTCAGTGCTGATGGTACGCTGCATTGTCGGAGGGTCAGTGCTGAGGGTGCGCTGCATTGTCAGATGTTCCGTCTTTTGGATGAGAAGCTAAACTGAGGCCTGACCTGCCCCATCAGGTGGATGTAAAAAGTTCCCAAGGCTCGTTTCAAAGAAGAGTGGGGGAGTTCTCTCCCCAGTTTTTGGAGAATATTCACCCCTCAATCAGCATCACGATCATTATTACATTGCTGCTTGTGGGGTCTTGCTTTGCTTTTTCAGGTTTTTACGACAATAGCAACAAAACTGTCTCGTCGGCAGTAAAGCTCTCTAGGGATTCCTGAAGGGTTGTGAAAGGTGCTATGTAAATGCAAGTTCTCTTCTTGGTTCTTTTATTTCCACCCACACGCGGAGGATTCTCTTCCACATCACACTCTGGGCCCTTGGATGTGGAGAATCAGGGATTCCTGATGTTAGGGAGTCATAGTCATACCCCTATCGCACCACCCCACCCCAAACCTAAGGAGGGGGTAAGAACTGTGCAACCACGAAACCCAAACACTTCCCAAGCCTTCATGAGGAACAGGAGTTAGACTCGTGGCTGTGCATCGCTCTGGACCATTCTGGGAGATCTCATAGAATGATGCCGCTCAGAGGGTGGCCATTCGGCCCATCATGCCTCTGCTGGCTCTTTGAAAAAACTGCACAAGTACTCCCACCTGCTGCCCTTTCCCCACGTCTCTGCAAATGTTTCCTCTTCAAGTCCTACTTCACTGAACAAGATGTTCAAACAAGTTGGGATTCAGTTTCAGATAGGTGCACACCCGATGGGCTGAATGGCCACCTTCTGCTCTGTACTATTCTGCAATTTTTACAATTGCCTTTGAAAGTCCTAGCACAGGGAAGAAAATCTGAAGCTCTTGAGTGTGAGCGAGCTGACCAGCCTGTGGTATGAGTCAGTGTTTGTGGTGCATTAAGTTGTGATGAGTTTTGCACTCAGTCTTTGGAGCAGAAAGCTGCAGAGAGGCTTACCATCTCCCTCAGGGCCAACAGACCTCCTACTGTACAGGGAGCAGGCGGGAGTTTTTTTTATTCTTTCACGGGATGTGGGCATCGTTGGCTAGGCCAGCATTTTTTGCCCAACCCTAATTGCCCTTGAGAAGGTGGTGGTGAGCTGCCTTCTTGAACCGCTGCAGTCCATATGGTGTAGGTACTCCCACAGCGCTGTTAGGGATGGAGTTCCAGGATTTTGACCCAACGACAGTGAAGGAATGGCCGATATATTTCCAAGTCAGGATGGTGAGTGGCTTGGAGGGGAACTTCCAGGTGGTGGTGTTCCCATCTATCTGCTGCCCTTGTCCTTCTAGATGGTAGTGGTCATGGGTTTGGAAGGTGCTGTCGAAGGAGCCTTGGTGAATTCCTGCAGTGCATCTTGTAGATGGTACACACTGCTGCTACTGTGCGTCGGTGGAGGGAGTGAACGTTTGTGGATGGGGTGCCAATCAAGCGGCTGGACGGTGTCAAGCTTCTTGAGTGTTGTTGAAGCTGCACTCATCCAGGCAAGTGTGGAGTATTCCATCATACTCCTAACTTGTGCCTTGTAGATAATGGACAGGCTTTGGGGAGTCAGGAGGTGAGTTACTCGCTGCAGAATTCCCAGCCTCTGACCTGCTCTTGTAGCCACAGTATTTATATGGCTGGTCCAGTTCAGTTTCTGGTCAATGGTAACCCCCAGGATATTGATAGTGGGGGATTCAACGATGTTTATGCCATTGAATGTCAAGGGACGATGGTTAGACTGTCTCTTGTTGGAGATGCAGAAACTCCTAAGCTTTAATTCCACAACTTGAGATGGGTGTGATTCCTCTTCCTTCTGCTTTAGTTAAGTCGGCATCAAAGAGTAACATCTGCATTTCGCCTACATCTATATGGTTAGCAATATGTGTTTCCTTATTTCTTCACAGAGGTAGTCACTGCCATTGACCGCAGAAGTAGAAATAGCGCGGAAATTAAAAAATTAGCTCACTGTAGGAAGCTCTGAAGCCTGTTAGTATCATGGAACTGTAGAAACGTACAGCATGGAAGAAGGCCATTTGGCCTAATGTGTCCATGCTGGCTCTTTGAAAGAGCAGTCATGCTTAGTCCTGGCTTCCCCACTTTTCGTCTGTGACCCTAAAAGTTCCTCGAGCACCTGTCAACTCCCATTTCGAGTTATTTATCGAATCAGCTCCTGCCTCCTTTTCAGGTCGATCACATCAGTTCCTGACAAGTACCCGAGTGAAAATGTTTTGCCCCATTTTCCCTTCTTGATCTTTTACCAATGGTTTTTAAATCTCCGACCTCCAGCTATTGACCCGCTCACCAGAGGGTATCGTTTTTGTCTCTTTACTCCATCAAAACCTCTCATCTTGAAAACCTTGATTAAGTCACCTCTTAACCGCCTCCATTCTGAGGGGAACAGTCTGAACTTTTCCAACTCCTCCTCATAAAACCGAAGCCTCTCTTCCCTGAGAACATCCTGGTAAATCTCCTCTCTAATACCATTGCATCTTTCCTGAAGTGGGGTTTCTATCTGAGGCCTAGCCAGTGATCATAAAGTTCCAACATGATCATCTTTTTTCAGAAGCATCTTGTAATCTTGTTAGATTACATTAGATTAGATCTTGTTGAAAGAAAGAGTTTGCATTTCTATAGCACCAATCGTATAGGACACTAGTTAGGCCTCACCTGGAGTACTGCATCCAGTTCTGGGCACCATACTTAAGGAAGGATGTGAAGGCACTGGAGGGAGTACAGAGGAGATTCACAATGATTCAAGGAATAAAGATCTGTAGCTATGAGGATAGATTGGAGAGGTTGGGACTGTTTTCCTTGGAGAAAAGAAGGCTGAGATAAGACTTGATAGAGGTATTCAAGATCCTGAGGGGTAGGGGCAGGGAAAATAGTGAGAAACTGTTCCCACTCAAGAGAACATCAAGAACTAGAGGGCACAGATTCAAAATAATTGGCAGAAGGAGTAAATGTGATGTGAGGAAAAAGTTTTGCTCCCAGAGGGTGTTTGGAGTCTGGAACAAACTTCCTGAGAGGGTGGTGGGGGCAGGTTCGATCGAGGTATTCCAAAGGGAATTGGATTGCTACCTGAAAAGGGAGAATGTGCCAGGTTATGGCCTAAGGCAGGGGAGTGGAATTTCAGTGCAGACTCAATGGGCCGAATGGCCTCCTTCTGCGCTATAAAGATTCTGTGATACTGTGTTACACCACCTCACGACATCCCAAAGTGTTTTATAGCCAATAGAATACTTTTGAAATATAATCTCGGTTATACTGCATGTCCTAACGACTCTGAGATTCCTGGTGTTCTCCCCTCTCCTGTTTTACTTTTGGTGGCAAAGGTTACATTCACCTCCACCCAACACTCCAGAACTTTCTCTCTCTCATCTGCAGTTCCTCACACTCTCTTTACATCCCTTCAAAATCCTTCTCAAAACTGTTCTCAGTTTCAGTCAGCACCATGAGCTCTTCCCCTGCTCCCTTAGGTATCTAGTTTTCCTGCATGTGGTCTGTCTGGGTCTTTACCATGCTGGACCTCATAAAAATATAAATTGTTGATAATCTGACCACTGTATGTGATTGCTGTTATTAGTAAAGATCTAAATAGCAGTGTACAGATATCTCCCTGAGAGAGAGTGAGAGAGATGGAGAGGCACCAGTCAGTGTACAGATATCTCCCTGAGGGGAAGGGACTGAGAGACACCAGTCAGTGTACAGATATCTCCCTGAGAGAGAGGAACTGAGAGACACCAGTCAGTGTACAGATATCTCCCTGAGAGAGAGGGACTGAGAGACACCAGTCAGTGTACAGATATCTCCTGAAGCTTGGCTATATTCAAAGCTTTAATGTGGTTAGTTTAAATGTGTGTAAGTAATCCTGAGCTGCCTGATAAGCCTGGGCTAGGAGGATGTCTCAAAGCACTTTACAACCAATGAAATACTTTTTGAAGTGTAATCACTGTTGTAATGTAGGAAATGCAGCAGCCATTTGTGCACAGCAAGATCGCACAAGCAGCATTGAGATAATGACCAGATAAGCTGTTGGCCCAGGATACTGTGGGGAAACTCCCCTACCCTTCTCCGAAATAATGCCATGGGCCCAACAGGGTGTTGTGTGAAATGAGTTTGATGATCTTGCAGCTGTTTCTAATTGCTGTACATCACACAAGTGAGTGCACTGTACCTGGAACCCCACTCCCGGAAACCAAGAACTGTGAATGTACTCGAAAGAGTTACAATCTGTGACTGTTGATAACTCGAAAGAGTTACCTGGAACCTGTCCCTGCAGACCAGTGGACAGAGAGGAGCTGAGCAGCATCATTAGGGTAGACTATCATGGAATCATAGAAAGAGGCCATTCAGCCCTGTGTGTCTGTGCTGGCTCTTTGAAAGAGCTATCCAATTAGACACATTCCCCTGCCCTTTCCCTGTAGCCTTGCAAATGTTTCCAGTCTTTATCCAGTTCCCTTTTGAAAGTTTATTGAATCTGCTTCCACCATCCTTTCAGACAGCGCCTTCCAGATTACAGCAACTCATTTTAAAAATGTTTCCTCATCTCCCCGTCTGGTTCTTTTGCCAATTACCTTAAATCTGTGTCCCTCTGGTTACCCATACCTCCTGTCACTGGAAACAGTTTCTCCCTATTTACTCCATTCATGATTTTCAATATCTCTATCAAATCTCCCCTTAACCTTCTCTGACCGAAGGAGAATAAACCCCAGATTCTCCATGTAATTAGAGTACATTAAATGAAACCCTTAGTATGTCCTGCATCTGCAAAGGCAGCTAATACGGGAGGTCAGAGCATACGGTGAATGTTCCGCTTAAAAGGGAATTGGATAAATATTTGGGCTATGGGGAAAAGAGGAGAGTGGGGCTAATTGGATAATACTATTAAAGAGCTAACATGGGCATGATGGGCCAAATAGCCTCCTAATGTGCTGTCTCACTCTCTGATCGCATGAACTCAAGTTGGGAAGAGTTTCAAACCTGCGGGATTATTTTGCTTTGCTGCAGGTTACTGAATGAGAACGACAAGCGGCCGTTTGTGGAGGAGGCGGAGAGACTGCGCTCACAGCACAAGAAGGACCATCCCGACTACAAGTACCAGCCCCGGCGACGGAAGAACATGAAGCCCGGCCAGGCTGACGCCGAGGCCCATCCGGAGGACAGCCACATCTCCACGGTGCAGCCCCACTACAAGGCCGTGCCTCAGGACCGTGGCCGCGGGGCAGGAAGCTCCCCGCTCTCGGAGGGGCACGGCGAGCACACAGGTGACCAATCACACCTTTTGGCCCTTCCCCCAAGGCCCGGTCGGTCGCGCTCTGCTCTCCCGCTCCCAATTTCTCCGGTATTCGCAACAGTACTAGAGCTTTCCAAACCCAACTCTGTCAGCACCAGGGGGCGTTCCGAGGACTGAGGCTGACGTTCTTCTCCCCGTGGCCTCTGCTGCTCCATCAGTAGCGTGACCGACATTTAATCTTTTCCCGCTACTGGAGTTATATTCAGCCAGTCAGTCGGTGACCGGGAGCCAGTTAAGGCAAGAGTGAACATCCCCAATGCCCGTTCTTGCTGCCAACCTACCAGCCTCCACCTGACTGCACCCACCCCACACCTCAACCCCTCCAGGGAACTGGTCAATCCTTGTCCACGAGTACTAGTAAGGGAAGGATGGAGGAACTCACTGGAGCTGTCCCCTTCGACTTCACCAAGGGTTGAAGTGCCAGGAAATGCCCCCCACCAATTCCACTACAACAACAACTTGCATTACTTTGGAGCCTTCAACATGGAAGCTCTCGAGATGCATCAGTGGAAAAATTAGGTGGTTTGTCAAAGGGAGAGTTGGTGGAATTTTCAGGAACTTGCCAACATTTATTCCATGATTGAAGGATTAAAGTGCCAATTTAACGTTGGTCTCTTTACTGAAACTCTGTTGAGCTCTCCCTAATGTGGTTCCTTATCTTCATAAAGCTCCATATAGTCCAATCGGAGAACATTCGACCCACCCCCCTCACTCCATTCTGGAACTTTCTGCCTTGATTTCTCTGCTCTATCCTCATACCATTGATCTTCAGTTTTTTTTTTGTGGGCGTCGCTGGCTAGGCCAGCATTTATCACCCATCCCTAGTTGCCCTTGTTCAGAGGGCATTTTAAGAGTCAACCACATTGCTGTGGGTCTGGAGTCACATGTAGGCCAGACCAGGTAAAGACGGCAGATTTCCCTCCCCTAAAGGACATTAGTGAACCAGATGGGTTTTGAAAACAATCGGCAATGGTTTCATGGTCATCATTAGACTTTTAATTCCAGATTTTTATTGAATTCAAATTACACCATCTGCTGTGGTGGGATTCGAACCTGGGTCCCCAGAGCATTACCCTGGGTCTCTGGAATACTGGTCCAGTGACAATATCACTGCCACCGCCTCCCCATAATGTTTATTAAATTCCCTCTCAAATACGGCTAATTTTCCTGATACTAAGAATTAAGTGACGCCTCCCTTTCTGCCTCAGCAACCAGTCCATTTTGCTGTTACTTACCCTTTCAGAATGCAGAACACCAATATCCGGTCTCCTTTAACTGTTTCTGAATACAGCACTGGTTGTTTTTAACTATATATTCTAATCTTTGCTAGGATCCCAGTGAATCCACATTGCACCTTTTCTGTGGGCTCCAATATCCTTCACATAAATGCGTTGGCCAAAGATGCAGACTTGTGTGTTTATCCAGCTGTGCGCATTAACCAGGATGTCGCACAGACTCACCGCCCTCTTTTCTTTCTTTAGTCTCTGGTGGGATGTGGGCATCACTGGCCAGGCCAGCATTGGATGTCCGTCCTTAGCTGCCCTTGAACTGAGTGGCTTGCTACCACACTCAGCCACATGGCTGTGGGTCTGGAGTCACATGTAGGCCAGACCGGGTAAGGACGGCAGATTTCCTTACCTAGTGAACCAGACAGGTTTTTACAACAAGCGATGATAGTTTCATGCTCACCATTCCTGAGACGAGCCTTAAGTTCCAGGTTTATTAATTAAGTTTAAATTCCACCAGCTGCCGTGGTGGGATTTGGCCCTGCTCTTCCCCCCCCCACCCCCACTCCCCACCAAGAGCAATAACCTGGGCCTCTGGGTTACTAGTCCAGCGACATTACCGCTACACCACCATTTAACCCAGACTTTTGCACGTGTATATCAAACTATTTCTTGTTTTGAAGAACTGTGTATGTGCTTTTGTGATGAGTGTACCTGTACACCTAGATCTCTTGTTCCTCCACACCAATGAAAACTGAACCCTGTATTTCTGTCTTTCATTCCTATAGATGCAGAGCTTTGAATTTATTTCACTATTTATGGTTGCTTTAATCTGTGAAGCGTCTTGGAGTGCCTATGTTGAAGATGCCATATAAGTGCAGGTTGTTGTTCAACTGCATTTGCCACGTATTTGCCCACTTGTGCACACCCCACTGCAGTTCCTTCCCCCATTCTTCCTCAGCTGACTTGGTATCGTTGACAAACTTGATGTTATTCCCTCTGTGCTGGCATCTGAAAGTTCGTTCTTGTCTTTTTATTCTCTCTTGTATAGGCCAGAACCACGGCCCTCCGACTCCCCCCACCACCCCCAAGACAGAGATACAGCCTGGAAAAGCAGAGGGGAAACGGGAGGGGCGCCCACTAGTGGAAGGAGGGAAGCCGCACATCGATTTCGGCAACATGGACATTGGCGACCTCAGCCATGACGTCATGTCCAACATGGAAACCTTTGATGTCCATGAGTTTGACCAGTACTTGCCCCCTAATGGGCACCCTGGCCACGGGCAAACCTTAGGAGGTGGGACGTACGTTGGAAATTATGGGCTGGGGGGCACGCTGGCCGGGTCGGGCGGACATTCTTCGTGGATCGCCAAGCAACACGGCGGGAGTTCATCATCCTCTGCCTCAGCAACTGGTCCATCGGAGTCCAAAGCTCAGATCAAGACGGAGCAAGCTCACCCAAGTCATTACACTGACCAACAGCACTCCTCTGCTCAGATCACCTACACCTCCCTCAGCCTCCCTCACTATGGGTCGGCATTCCCAAGCATCACCAGGTCCCAGTTCGACTACCCTGACCACCAGCCTTCGGGATCTTACTACAGCCCCTCTGGCCAGGCCTCTGGACTCTACACAGCCTTCTCCTACATGGGAGCCTCTCAGCGCCCGCTCTACACATCTATCAGTGACCCATCCTCAGTGCCTCAGTCTCGCAGCCCCACCCATTGGGAGCAACCAGTCTACACGACACTCACACGACCATAGGACCCCCACCCTCTCTCTTGCCAAGTTGAGGACCAAATGGGACTTGGTTTTTTTATTTTAAAAACCAAAAGAAATCACGAAAAACAATCTACACGCACGGTTCTAAAGATCGACCCTGTTAACGAGCACCTCAAATATTCCCATTGTCAGGGTCGAACTGAAGTTTCTCGCCTGCCGGCTAAGACAGCGAGGGACAAAGCAAAAAAAAAAAAATCACGACAGACCTGGTCCAAGCAGTTGAGCGAAGATACTGGCACTAGACAAGAAACTCAAACTGATCCCGCTGCCTCCCCTGCCCACCTACGCAGCGAGGTTATGCCCCCCGTTATGAAGTGACGCGAAACAATAAACCAAGCTTCTGGAAAAAGAAAACTCTCTGTAAATCTCTCGTGCGTACAGCGCTGCCGCTAATGCTG
>NC_135907.1:23327998-23530884 GCF_964194155.1 Cetorhinus maximus
AGATGGTACACACTGTTGCTACTGTGCGTCGGTGGTGGATGGGGTGCCAATCAAGGGGTGCTGCTTTGTCCTGGATGGTGTTGAGCTTCTTGAGTGTTGTTGGAGCTGCACCCATCCAGGCAAGTGGAGAGTATTCCATCACACTCCTGATTTGTGCCTTGTAGGTGGTGGAAAGGCTTTGGGGAGTCAGGAGGTGAGCTACTCACCACAGGATTCCTAGTCTCTGACCTGTTCTTGTAGCCATAGTATATGACTGGCCCCATTTGGTTTCTGGTCAGTGGTAACCCCCCCAGGATGGGTTCTACTGTGATGCTGCTGCAGTTGTATAGCCTCCTGACATTCACCGCCAGGGCTAATGTCCACTTGGATGAGCTCCAGAGCAAGAGTCAACGTGTTGGGGAGAAGGGCACGCGTGGAGAAAATAGCGGAATCAGCGTATGTGTGTATTGGTTAAATTGGGTGAGATCTTGATGCAGGCAAATTAAACTCTCTTCAGCTGAACCATGAAATCAGGTTTCAGCAAAACCCTTTTCCATCGATGTGGTTGGCGTTGTTCTTCATTTCCTTTCTCAGGTCCCCAGCTGAATCCGACTTGAATTTGAACAACTCGGTTTAACACTGCAAAGATTTTCTGCCCCCTCTCTATCTTTTGAAGCAAACACAATGCCCTGGGGAGGGTGCTTCCTCCTCCCAGTCAAAATGAGGTCCCCGGGTTCCTGATGGAGGGAGGGGGGATCTGAGAGTGGATCCTGGGAGTGGTGGGGGGGAGGGGAAAGGGAGGGAAGGAGGTTCGTGGTGTTATGCCATTTCTAGCACATTATTTATTACAGTTTGAGTAACCACAGTGTCTGTCAGATGATAGAAAATGGTCGTGTTTTTTCAGAGTTTATTTGTTGGGAGTTTGGGCGGCTGGGGGGCTGGTACGGGTAGTTTGTTAATATTTTTGGTAGGCTGAATTGTTTGAAAATCATTCCCCACCCCACCCCACCTCCCACAAACTGCACTCCCTCAATCCATGAGCAAGTTGGGAAATATTATTCTTCCTCACGGATTTCTGACCTCGGTGCCCATGATCCTGGATTAAACTGGGAAAAAAGATGGAGGTCTCGTGTTCCTCCAATGTTTCGTGATCAGAAGGCTGGAGGAGAGCCCGGCTCCCCCTGTTAATGGATCTCGGCTTATTTGCCTAAGGCAGCTGGTGAGGGAGGGGCAGGTGCATTGCCGGGAGTGTGAAGTGTTGTAGGACACGACTCATAACTTATAACTCATGCCCAGTCCAATCTGACTCTCCCATTCCCCACTCTCAGTTGCTAGTAATGATGTGAACTGGAGTATTTATATACCCTGTTGTGCAGGTCTGAAATTGTATTATAGTATATTTACACTTTGTGAGTTCCATAGCTTTCCATTTTGTTACAACTAGTTTATTATAATGTAACTGTGCTTTTGACAAAATAAAAGTGTAAAGATGGATATGCCAGCTTACGTGTTTCTTATATAAATCCTCTCACAGGTTTCCCTTGGTGTGTCGGTATCTGTGTGTGTGTGAGAGCTGCTGCTTGTAGCTACACCTACCAAGGGATCTGCTGTCATGGTATGTGACACTCATCTGCCTTATGACATCCTCACACATCCACTGTAGCTCATCTGCAACTGCTCTGTGACATCCATCATCCAACTACACCTTGGTCGACCCCTCTTTCCGCTTTGCCCTCTAGCAGGGATCTCTCCAGCTTTTCAGCTCTGACCAAATGGCTGAAATGCTGAGACTTTTTTTTTCTGGATGTCACTTTTTAAGAGTTCTTTTTGCTCTTGCAGTTTCAAACACCTTCATTGGTCTGATGGTCTGTGTGTGGAGTTTTTAGCATAGGTCTTAGCATGCATGTGTGCGCACAAGTGTGTATTTATGTATGTATATGTGTGTGAGATATATATATATATTATATAGTGTGTGTGTGTGTATGTGTGGAAAAACATTGCTTACCTCTGGCTTTATCTTAAATTCATTCATGGAATTATAGAAGATACAAAAACTGGTCATCCAATGAGTTCCACTCCCTCACCTGCTCTTTCCCCATGGCCCTGCACAGTTTCCAACCTTCAAATATTTATCCAATTCTCTTTTTGAAAGTTCCCATTAAATCTGCTTCCGCCGCCCTTCCAAGCAGCACATTCCAGATCACAACAACTCTCTGCGTATTTAAAGAAAAGTTTCCCCAATCTCTCCAACCCCCCACCACTTGTTCTTTTGCCAGTTCTGACTCTCTGGTTACTGACCCTCCTGACACTAAACTGGGTACAGTTTCTCCTTATTTACCCTATCAAAACCATTCATGATTTTTGAACGCCTCCATTAAATCTCTCCTTAACCTTCTCGGCTCTAAGGAGAACAATCCCAGCTTCTCCAGTCTCTCCACATTGACTGAAGCCCCTGATCCCTGGAACCATTCTGGCAAATCTTCCTCCGCGCCCTCTCCCCAAGTTCTTGACATTCTCCCTAAAGTGTGGTGCCAAGAATTGGACACAATACTCCGGCTGGGGCCTAACCAGTGATTTATAAAAGTTTAGCATAACCTCTTTGCTCTGTACCTCAAATCACTCGTTCTCTATAGCACCACCAACAGGGACCCCCAATCCCAATCCCAAAGCCTTTGTTTCATTAAAGTCAGTGGCCGTCAGGCCTGGGTTAAAGTTAAATCACTGTTGCCTAAAATTACTTTTTTTTTGTCATTCGTTTAAAATTAGAACTGAATTTCCTATGAAAAGCAAAGATCAAATGATTTATTTTGCACCAAAAGCGTTACTATTCAGCATTTCCCAGCTTTCATACCAATGACTAAAAGCAGAGTCGGGTCAGTGCAGTTGCGGGAATCTGTTGAATCTATCACTTTTATGGACGTTTTAATGTATTCGTATCAAACTCTGTTGCCTGCAGTTTGCAAAATGAGATTGTTTAAATCCGGGCAGCCATTAACGAGGCAGAGAGAGGAGTGAGATTCGCCTGTTACTCTTGAAAACAATTCTGTACGGGGAAATAAACCTCAACTTGCGACTTTTCTTTTCCTCCATTTCCAACCATAAAAATGTGGAAACAAAACCCCTGTGGCCGAACTGCCTGACAAAAACATTTCACAAAATAAATAAAACCGACTCAGTCATCCAGAATGAAATTTAAATAACCGCTCTCTCCATTCACCTCTGGGATCTTAAATCAGGGAGTGATGAAAATCTGTAGAGAGAAATCAGTGAGATGAATTGTTGAGTATTTTCATTCAATTGTCAGACTGGCTGGGTCACATTGTGGGTGGGGGGGGTGGGTGGGGGGAGCATGTAAAAAATTCCAAACAAACTCTAAATTTGGGGAACGAAATATTTCAAGGTAATTGGCAGAGGAATCAGGGAGGAGAGAAAAGGATTATTTTCTTTACACGGTTGTGATCTGGGACTGAAAGGGCGGTGGAAGCAGATTCAATGGTGACTCGCAAAAAGGAATTGAATCAATGTTGGAAAAGGAGAAACATTTGCAGGACAATGTGAGAAGGACAGGGGAGTGGGACTAATTGGATAGCTCGTTCAAAGAGCCAGCAAAGGGACGATGGGCTGATTGGCCTCCGGGTGCTGCAAGATTCTATGAGGTTTCAGCGAGTTGACGGCTGGGGATCGGGAACTTGACACCGTCCCCGGACCGTGAGACCAAGGAAAGGTGCTGTTGGGGATTTGATCGCCGGAAGGTGTGGGGAAATCTTCTTTTCCGCAAGAAATTTGGACAGGAGCTGCACACCAGATTTTGTGCTCATTAAAGCAAATCATTGCAAAATTGTAGGCACTAGGGTGAATATCTGACGTTTGATGGGGGCAAAGATGGCTCAGAAACTAAAAAGAGAAATGTATATTTCTAAAGCACTTTTCTCAGAACTTCAGGCCATCCCAAAGCATCTGACAGCCAACGAGGCATTTCTGACGTGTAGTCACTGTTGTAATGTAGGAAACACAGCAGCCAATTTGTGCACAGTAAGATCTCACGAACAGCAATGTGATAATGGCAAGATTATCCGCTTTAGTGATGTTGGCTGATGGATAAATATTGGACAGGATAATTCCCCTGCTTGTTGTCAAAATACTGCAATGGGATCTTTTGTGTCCACCTGTGACAGCAGCTTGGTATGACTTCTCTTCCAAAAGACAGCACCTCTGACAGTGCAGCACTCCCTCAGTACTGCCTCTCTGACAGTGCAGCACTCCCTCAGTATTGCCTCTCTGACAGTGCAGCACTCCCTCAGTACTGCCTCTCTGACAGTGCAGCACTCCCTCAGTATTGCCTCTCTGACAGTGCAGCACTCCCTCAGTACTGCCTCTCTGACAGTGCAGCACTCCCTCAGTACTGCCTCTCTGACAGTGCAGCACTCCCTCAGTACTGCCTCTCTGACAGTGCAGCACTCCCTCAGTACTGCCTCTCTGACAGTGCAGCACTCCCTCAGTACTGCCTCTCTGACAGTGCAGCACTCCCTCAGTACTGCCTCTCTGACAGTGCAGCACTCCCTCAGTACTGCCTCTCTGACAGTGCAGCACTCCCTCAGTACTGCCTCTCTGACAGTGCAGCACTCCCTCAGTACTGTACTGGGAGTGTCAGCCTGGATTTTGTGCTTAACTCTCTGGAGTCTTAAATCTACAACCTTTTGATTTGGAGGTGTGTGTGTTACCAACGGAGATACGGCTGACAATGCACTTGGTGTTGCCATGGGAAACCACATGTGCTGTACGGCAGAGTTCCAAAGTCTACCTGCCAGTGTATGCTCAGAGAGGTGGTGCTGCACTGTCGGAGGATCAGTACTGAGGGAGCACTGTACTGATGGGGGGGGTCAGCACTGAGGGAGCGCTGCACTGTTGGAGGGTCAGTACTGAGGGAGTGCTGCATTGTCGGAGGGTCAATGCAGAGGGAGTGCTGCATTGTCGGAGGGTCAGTACTGAGGGAGCGCTGCACTGTTGGAGGGTCAGTGCAGAGGGAGCCCTGCACTGTCAGAAGTGCCATCTTTCAGGTGAGATATTAAACCAAGACTCTGCTCTCTCAGGTGAATACACAAGATCCCATGGTCATGGTGTTGAAGAAGAGCAGGGGAGGTCTCCCTGGGGCCCTCAATTTTTTCACATTTCTGTTTGTGGGAGCTTGCTGTACACAAATTGGCTGCTGTGTTCCCCATTATTACAACAGTGACTGCACTTCATTGGCCGTAAAGTACTTTGGGACGTTCTGAGGATGTGAAAGGCGCTACAGGAATATAAGTCTTTTCTCCCTTTGTGAGTGGGGATTAACCTGAAAGTGTGTGTTGTCTGTGGGAGGCGCAGTCATCACAGCATTTCACAAAGTGCCAAGTGCAGGCTGTGGGATTGGCAGAGTCTAGATTCATTAGCCGAGATTCCAATTCTGTTCCCTACCTGCACTGTCTGGGACGGGCATTGCCTGTGAAACATGGTCAACTGCTGCCTTCAATACCCTCTAACCTCCAGGAATCATTGCCCACCTTCCTGCCCCATGTGAGGCCAAATTGGTAAAGTGCTGCCCTCCTGTTAGCTGGCGCCGCCTTGCCTGGGAGCCCAGGTTTCCCTTTGACCTTTACCTGTCTGCCACATCTTCAGTATCTTCACTCCTCAGCCCCCTCGGTGGGAAGGGTTAAACTGAACTGCTTCTCCCTGGCTTTTTAAATGCCTGCGATACATTTAGGGAGGGGGGGACAGACATGATTGGCAAAGGGACAAGGGAGAGGGTTCCACAGTTTGGAGGGACAGAGGGGGAGGGGGAGGTGGGGAAGAAATGCACATCTCCTCCCCGACAGGAGCGCTCAAACAGCTGGGAGTCCGGGAGCTTGAGACTGGCCACGGTTGTGGTGCAGTGGTGCGATTTCTCAACCTCCCCTCCCTGAGCTGACACTAGACACTGAAGCTCTGTTCTTATAAAATAAATACCTGCGAGAGGGATCGTTCCGACTGGAATTCAGAGCAGCAACTTGGACGCTCTTTTATAAACTGGGCTGCACTTCACCCTTGTGGTCTATAACATCACCCAAATAGAATTATAACCCTGTTACTCCCTTCGATGGTATCTGTTATTTTAATAAAAATGCACCGTTTATTTTACACACAGACAGACAGCACGGAAGCCGAGGGAATGGGCTCCTATGGGTGGAGGCAGCAAGGGATCTAGACTAGAACAGTCAAGCAGCAGGCAAAAACTTCCTTGGAAAAATATATTTTATGGCAGAAGGCCAGGGAATGAACATGGTGTAAGTAGTCAGTGGAATTCTCTGTGCTCAGGTTTTCAGTTAAGCCACACACACGCACACACGTCCCTGTTTATTTAAATTTAACTCAAAGGTACATTCTTCCTGCCCTCAGTGTGTTTATTCCACATATTTTTAAAAGTGTCCCCCTCCCAGTTTCCCATCCGCATCCTGGCCTTCTCGCTGGGGCACAGGATCCCCCTGACCAGCCTGCACTCCCTCAGGCAATGTGGCCTGTTCCTTCTTGTGTGTGTGTGTGTGTGTGTGAGAGAGAGAGAGAGAGGGAGACAGCCTCAAGGGGAGACTTCTCCCCCACCCCACCCCACCCCGACCATGTCCTGGGGCCAATGTTTATCCCTCGGCCAACATCACTTCAAAGCAGATGGATCTGGGTCATCTCCACGTTGCTGCTTGTGGGATCTTGCTGTGCACAAGTTGTCTGCTGCCGTACAACATTTCTTAAACCAAAAAAAATGTTGCTTCATTGGCTGAATGGGGCAAGCTCCCAGGCTGTGAGAGGTGGTGATATAAATGACAAGTCGATGAGAAGTTTTGATCTTGCTTAGCCATAGAGCGGCCCATGTCTTGCATTGCCTGGGCTCCAATCTCTGGCATTCCCTCCCTGCACCTCTCCTCCTGTAAGATACGCCTTAAAACTCACCTCCTTTACAAAGCTTGTCATCTGACCCTAACATCTCCCTGTGTCCCGCTGTCACACTTTGTTATATACTGGCTCCTGTGAAGCATTCTCAGATGCTTCTTTTTGTGCTATCTAAATGTAAGTTGATGTTTTAATCACAGGTTTAATGGGCACAATTACTGCAAACGGCTCTTCCTCGTTGGGCACATCCACTTTAAATTCATGCGGCATGAATACGAGCTGCAAGTAAACGAGGGAAAAGGATGTTTTCAGCAAAGGCCGAGTTTGTGTTAAATGGCACTGATCCGACACACTGATGTGGGCCACCATCCGTGTGAGTGTTTCAGAATCCCTACTGCTGCCTTGGGTAACATTCCAGACATACAAAGATGAAAAATCGTTTGAAATAAACCTTAGTCTTCATGATCAGGAGCTGTGTGACCGGTTGTCAATGACACCCCAGGAACATCCCCACTGCAGCATTCTTTCTGCAGGCCAACCACGTCCCAAGTCGAGGCCAAGGTACTTCTGGCCTTGGCTCAGTGGGTTAGGCTTCCATTCTCTGGGCCCAATTTTAACACAAAAATCAACCCACTGACACAGACTTAAACTGGGCCGTCTGAGTCCGAGGGCCCAGGGACCAAGTTCCATTCCCGTGAGTTGAGCACAAAATTCAAGGCCGACACTCCTGGTGAAGTACTGAGGGAGTGCCGCACTGTCGGAGGGTCAGTACTGAGGGAGTGCCGCACTGTCGGAGGGTCAGCACTGAGGGAGTGCTGCACTGTCAGAGGGTCAGTACTGAGGGAGTGCTGCACTGTCCGAGGGTCAGTACTGAGGGAGTGCTGCACTGTCGGAAGGCCAGTACTGAGGGAGTGCTGCACTGTCGGAAGGCCAGTACTGAGGGAGTGCTGCACTGTCGGAAGGCCAGTACTGAGGGAGTGCTGCACTGTCGGAGGGTAGGTACTGAGGGAGTGCCGCACTGTCAGAGGGTCAGTACTGAGGGAGTGCTGCACTGTCAAAGGGTCAGTGCTGGGAGATCGCTGCACTGTCAGAGAGTCAGTACTGAGAGAGTTCTGCACTGTCAGACAGTCAATACAGAGCGGGTTCTGCTGTCAGAGGGTCAGTACTGAGGGAGTGCTGCACTGTCGGAGGGTCATTACTGAGGAAGTGCTGCACTGTCAGAGGGTCAGTACTGAGGGAGTGCTGCACTGTCAGAGGGTCAGTACTGAGGAAGTGCTGCACTGTCAGACAGTCAATACAGAGCGGGTTCTGCACTGCCAGAGGGTCAGTTCAGATGGAGTGCTGCCTTAATGGAGGGTCACTCTGAGGGAGTGCTGCACTGTCAGAGAGTCAGTATTGAGGGAGTGCTGCACTGTGGTAGTGTCATTACTGAGGGAGTGCTGCACTGTCAGAGGATCAGTACTGAGGGAGTGCTGCACTGTCAGAGGATCAGTACTGAGGGAGTGCTGCACTGTCAGAGAGTCAGTACTGAGGGAGTGCTGCACTGTCAGAGGGTCAGTACTGAGGGAGTGCTGCACTGTCAGAGCGCAAGTACTGAGGGTGTGCTGCACTGTCGGAGGGACAGTACTGAGGGAGTGTAGCACTGTTATAGGGTCAGTACTGAGGGAGTGCTGCACTGTCAGAAGGTCAGTACTGAGGGAGTGCTGCACTGTCAAAGGGACAGTACTGAGGGAGTGCTGCACTGTCAGGGGGTCAGTACTGAGTGAGTGCTGCACTGTCGGAAGGTCAGTACTGAGGGGATGCAGCACTGTTGTAGGTCAGTACTGAAGGAGTGCTGCACTGTCAGAGTGTCAGTGCTAAGGGAATGATGCACTGTCGGAGGGTCAGTCCTGAGGGAGTGCTGCACTGTCAAAGGGACAGTACTGAGGGTGTGCTACACTGTCGGAGGGTCAGTCCCGAGGGAGTGCTGCACTGTCAAAGGGACAGTACTGAGGGTGTGCTACACTGTCGGAGGGTCAGTCCTGAGGGAGTGCTGCACTGTCAAAGGGACAGTACTGAGGGAATGCTGCACTGTCAGAGAGGCAGTCCTGAGGGAGCGCTGCACTGTCGAAGGTCAGTACTTAGGGAGTGCAGCACTGTCGGAGGGTCAGTACTGAGGGAGCACCGCACTGACAGAAGGTCAGTACTGAGGGTGTGCTGCACTGTCGGAGAGTCAGTACTGAGGGAGTGCTGCACTGTTGGAAGGTCAGTACTGAGGGAGTGCTGCACTGTTGGAAGGTCAGTACTGAGGGAGTGCTGCACTGTTGGAAGGTCAGTACTGAGGCACTGCTGCACTGTCGGAGGGTCAGTACTGAGGGAACACTGCACTGTCAGAGAGTTAGTATTGAAGGAGTGCTGCACTGTCAGAGTGTCAGTGCTCAGGGAGTGATGCACTGTCAGAGGGTCAGTACTGAGTGAGCACTGCACTGTCAGAGGGTCAGTACTGAGGGAGTGATGCACTGTCGGAGGGTCAGTACTGAGGGAGTGATGCACTGTCGGAGGGTCAGTACTGAGGGACTGCTGCACTGTCAAAGGGACAGTACTGAGGGAGTGCTGCACTGTCAGAGGGTCAGTCCTGAGGGAGCACTGCATTGTCAGGGGGTCAGTACTGCGTGAGTGCTGCACTGTTGGAAGGTCAGTACTGAGGAAGTGCTGCACTGACCGAGTGTCAGTATTGACGGACTGCTGCACTGTCGGAGGGTCAGTACTGAAGGAGTGCTGCACTGTCGGAGGGTCAGTACTGAGGGAGTGCTGCACTGTCAGAGGGTCAATACTGAGGGAGTGATGCACTGTCGGAGGGTCAGTACTGAGGGAGTGATGCACTGTCGGAGGGTCAGTACTGAGGGAGTGATGCACTGTCGGAGGGTCAGTACTGAGGGAATGCTGCACTGTCAGAGAATCAGTGCTGAGGGAGTGCTGCACTGTCGGAGATTCAGTCCTGAGGGAGTGCTGCCATGTTGGAGGGTCAGTACTGAGGGAGTGCCGCACTGTCAGAGGGTCAGTACCGGGTGAGGGTAATGGAATAGCTTCCTGGTCACATTTACTAATCGCAGGTTTTTTAATCTGTCCGATTTTCTAACTTTAGTTCAAATTCTCAAACGGCGCATGGCAGGATTTGAACTCTCGTTCTGTGGATTTTTAGTTCAGTAAATACAACACACTATACTACCCTCCCCAGGTATGCGGATTTATTGAAAGATATTCAAGCAATAAGTGGGAACGAAATTAAATATCCTAAAACACAAGCTCTTGCGAACATTTCAAAAGGCCATGAAACTATTGGTTGAGTTGTTGCCTCCCCCAGCAGTCCCTACCTCTCGGGAGTGAAGGCTGACTGTGGGGGTTGTTGGGGGTGTGGTTGGGAGCGGGTTGCTGCTAAGTCTGTCCCACTCCCAGTTGAACATGAGTCTGCAATTCATAGACTTACTCCTGAGATTGAGGTGAACAAAGGGCCCATTTAGAAAACTGCACTGTGGTCAGGATGCACTGTAGGCTTAGCTCCTGCACCTACACAATGAGCTGCCTTATACCAGCAAATCCCACATCAGTAATATGATTACAGGATTTCAAAATAACCAGGTTAGTTACAATGTCGCTTGGGCACAGGTTAACCCTTTCATTCTACAGCTCCAGCTCAGCAATGAAACCTCAGAGCCCTCGTGGCTCTCTCTGTTCCCACAAAGCTTCTCCGCAATTTCGACAGCCCGATTTCGGGGAGCACCGGCCTTCGCTGAGGGGTCTGCACCCACTCATCTCAGCTCCCCCCTGCTCTTCATGTGGGCGCCTTGGCAGCGAGGGTCAGCGGGGCTATGAAACCATGGGGGTGGGGGGTGTGGGAGGGGGCATTGCTGGACCACACAGCCAGGCTCGGGGAGGTGGGTGTTGGGGCGGGGGAGGGTGTCACTATGTAGCGATTGGCTGAAGGGCCCCCCCCTGTCCGATTCCTCCTCTCCCTTCCCCACCCCGTGGCACTGTTGTTGTCCCAATGCCAACTCTGAGGTCAATTACCAGACCAAGGACTGAAACCAGTTTCACAGAAAGGGGCACTCAGACCCCAGGGGGGGTCAAGGCTGGGATTTGGAGCAGGGCAGAGAGAGTTATCACCCATTCCATGTCTAGGGGCCATAAATATAAATCCAATGGGGGTTTCGAGAGAAACCTCTTTACCCAGAGCGTGGTGAGGATGTGGAACTCGCTCCCACTCGGAGTGGTTGAGGTCGATTGAGGGGAAGTTGGATAAGGGTATGAGAGAAAGGAAGAGAAGGGTGTGTTAATAGGATGAGATGAAGTCGGGTGGGAGGAGACACACATGGAGCATAAAGACCAGCATGAGCCCACATGGGCTGAATGGCCTGTTTCTGTGCCATAGATCTGATGTAATTTTATTCCATGTTCTCTTCATACTTCCTCCTAGGGTTGCCAACTGTGATTAAATGTATTCCTGGAGTTTTCATCACGTGACTTGTCCCCACTCTCCAGCCATTAGTCGGCCAACACATCCATCCTTGTGACATACAGCCTTCCTACACCAATTGAAGAACAAAAAGACTCATTGCCCAATTGGATGATGCTTCACTGTCAGTCAAATAGCCTTTTTTTCCCCCATTTTCAATGTTTTTATATCTGGAGAAGAGAAATGCTCAAAGAAAATGACAAAGCAAAACGATCTTTTTTTTAAGATCCCGATGATTTTTCTCCGGGGTGACACACAGCCGTGTCCTGGAGATTGATCTTCAATTCCTGGAGACTCCAGGCCA
Source organism: Cetorhinus maximus (assembly GCF_964194155.1). Lineage (NCBI taxonomy): Eukaryota > Metazoa > Chordata > Chondrichthyes > Lamniformes > Cetorhinidae > Cetorhinus > Cetorhinus maximus. The sequence goes on from NC_135907.1 coordinate 23,339,671, forward strand.
ATCCTGGAGGATTGGCAACCCTATTTCTTACCCCTTACTCCGCATTTACAGACCTGGCCACTTTTTCTCAGCATTGTTGCTCTTTCGAGTTCCCAGGCCTGGTGCTAATCATATCAGCCTGTAGCCAGAGCTCACTCAGTTAGAAACCCCTGGATCTCCTGTGTTCAGTCTGAAATTCTAGTGTCCACAGTCCCTATCTAAACACCTCCAATTTTTCAAAAGTGAACATGTAAAGAAAACCGACTGTCTGAATTTCTTAGTTAGTCTCAATCCATTACCCTCTAAATCCTCCCTCTGCCTTCCTCAAATTCTACCTGGAGTAACTGGGTTCAGCTCTGGGCACCTCACACCCCAGGGGTCTTAGAGGGAGTGCAGCCCAGATTCATCAGAATGATACTGGGGTTAAAAGGGTTAAATGCTGAGGACAGGTTGAGTAAGCTTGGCTTGTGGCTCTCCGGAGTTTATAAGATTGAGGGATGATCTGATTTAAACGAAAGCAACAAGGCAGACAAAGAGAAACTATTTCTTCTGGTGGAGGGATCCAAAGATAAGCCCGATAGGGCGCGATGAAGTTTAGGTGTGTGGAGCATAAACATCAGCACTGACCAGATGGGCCAAATGGCTTGTTTCTGGGCTGTTTGACTTTATGTAATTCTATTTTTAAAAATGGGAGGCACAATCTTTAAAATTTAAGCCAGGACATTTGGCATTTTTTTTCACACAAAGTGTGGTGGAACGCTGGTATCATAATAACACAAACTGAAGGAACAGAGTGTTAAGGGATACAATCAGTCACATCTGATACCAGAGAGTACGAGTGCACAGAGCTAGAACTGTTTGCTAGGCTGTGGCGCGCCAGTTATTGTGTCCAGATACTTGATACAAAAGTAAAACTCGTACCAATAGCGACAGCCGCTCTTTCCAATTGTGCCAGATGAAAGATTTTTATTCCACAACTACAGAACATCCCAAAGTGCTTTACAGCCAATGAAATACCTTTTCGTAGTCACTGTGGTAATGTAAGAGACGCGGCAGCTAAATTGTACACAGCAAGATCCCGCCACAAAAAAGCAATGCGATAATGGCCAGATAATCTATTTCGGTGATACTGGTTGAGGGATAAGTATCGGCCAGGACACCAGGGAGGGCTCCCCCCTGCTCTTCTTCAACATAGCGCCATGGAATCTTTGAGTCCACTTGAGAAGGTCGACCGGTTTAATGTCTCATCCCCGAAAGGTGGCACTGCTGACAGTGTGGCATTCCCTCAGGACTGCACTGAGAGTGTCAGCTTGGGTTTTGTGCTTGGATCCCTGGGGTCGTGACTTGAGCCCACGATATTCTGCCTCAGAGGACCGTCCGTTACTCAGCAAGCCACAGCCGGGAAGTATAAGTGGTGCTGGTTGGTCCCCTTGGTTCCCTTGAGGGAAGTTCTGATGCGGTGGCGAAGGTGTTTGTGGGGAGGTGGGTAAGCGCTGACCTTTGACAGGGCACTGAGCAGGAGACCCGTTCTCTCTCTCAAAGATGACAGAGGAGGCATCCATCCTTCTACAGAGTCCTCAGGCTGGGGTTAAAAGACCCAGTGACTCCCATTTGAAACTTATGTTTACAGGTGCACCTGGGCAAGTCCTTCAAAAACATCTCATCCCATTCTGCACCTACAGGTTACAGCGAATTTTACAGAACAGGAACAAGCCCATTCAGCCCGGCTGCTCTGTGCTGGTGTTTATCCTCCACATGAGCCTCCGCCCACGCCCACTTCATCACCATATCCTTCTCTTCCTTTCTCCCTCATGTATTTATCAAGCTTCCTCCTTAAAGGCATCAATATTATTCACCCCAACCACTCCCGATGGTGGCGAGTTCCATGTTCTCACCACTCTCTGGGTAAAGAGGTTTCTCCTGATTTCCCGGTCGGATTTATTAAGGACTGTCACATATCGATGGCCCCAGTTCTGGTCTGCCCCACAGGTGGAAACATCTTCTCAATTGAAACCCTGTCGCAATTTTAAAGAGTTCTATCAGGTCACCCTCCCTCCACCCTTTAGACCATTTCTTTTCGGGAGAAACGAGTTCAGCCTTTCCGGATGTGGGGATGGTGTTCATTCCCAGATTGACAACGAGGTGAATTTACCCCAGGGATAATCTGTAGGTTCCCGGGCCTCTGTCACCCGCGCCCACCCCCATCTTAACCGTCTCTGCCCCAACATTCCTCAAACGGTTAAATTAAAATGTGAGCAGAGATTTGGCCAGGTACATCCCAAGGAAAAGGTTGCTCTTGCTCTGTGTGACAACAATCCTCTCTCTGAGCTCTCCTTCATGGACGTGGAGTGTAAGAGATATTTCCATTTGATAAAGGCTGCCTCTGGTGTCAGTGGCGGCCTGAACAATGGTTGGTTTTATGAGGCCTGTGTGCTGATATCCCTGAGAAGGCCCTGCAGCCAACTTCTCTCTCTCTCTCTCCGAAAGGAAATTGGGCGTTGCCATGACAACCGATTTAAGTCCCCCGGAGCACAATGCGCTGCCTGTGACAGCCGAGGGAATAAAAAGCCATAAACAAAAGAAAGAGGAAACCAGTCTGGGGACGAGATCGCTGAGGCGATGCTGTGTTTGCTGCTAAACGATTCTCATCATTAGACAGGTGGGAGGGGAGAATCCACGAATGAAGCAGCAAAGAAAGAGGCCATTTGGCCCAAAGTGTCTGTACTGACTCTGTGAACGGGTTCATGAGCTTCACGCCCCCTGCCCTTTCCCCATAGTCCTGGAAGTTTCTCCTTTGCAAATACTTATCCAATTCCCTTTGAAGGTTATTGTCGAATCTGCTTCCACCGCCCTTTCAGGCAGTGCCTTCCAGATCACAACAACTCACTCAGTAAAAATACTCTCATCTCCCCCTTGGCTTTATTTTAACCAATTATCTTGAATCTGTGTTAGCATCCCTCCAGCCTGGTTTCCCCCTTCCTGCTTTGAAACCTCTTCATGATTTGGAGCACTTCCATTAAATCCCCCTACCTTCTCTGTTCTAAGGAGAACAATCCCAGCTTCTCCAGTCTCTCCACATTAACTACAGTCCCACATCCCTGGTCCTATTTCAGTAAGTTTCCTACCCAAAATGGTAAATTTAGGGGTGTTCGGGGTAATTTCCTTGGTGTAATATAGAGACCACCAGCTAGTGGGAAGGATGAAGAGGAAAAAATCTGCAAGGAAATCACATCAGAGAGTAGTTATAATGAGGGACTTTAATTACCCGTATATAGACTGGGATAGTGGTAGTGTAAGGGACAGTGAGGGACAAACGTTCCTAGATTGTATTCAGGCGAATTTCCTTCAGCAGTATGTGTCCAGTCCAACAAGAAAGGAAGCTAGACCTGGTTCTTGGGAATGAGGTGGGCCAAGTAGATCAAGTGACGGGGGAACATTTAGGAGACAGTGATCATTGTATCATAAGGTTTAGGGTGACGGTGGAAAATGACATAGGTCAATCCAGAGTAAGAATAATCAACTGGCAGAGAGCGGACTTCAATGGGGCAAGAGCAGAGCTGGGCCGGATAGACTGGAACCAAAGGTTGGCGGGAAAAACAGTAGCTAAACAATGGGCTACCTTCAAAGAGGGGATGGTTTGGGCACAGTCAAGGCATGTTCCCTCAAAAGGGAAGGGTAGGACAAACAAATCCAGAGCTCCCTGGATGACAAAGGAGATAGAAATTAAGTTAAAGAAGAAAAAGTGTGCTTACGTCAGGTGTCAGATAGGATATACAACTGAGAACCAAGTTGAATACAGAGGGTTCAGAAGGGACGTGAAGAAGCAAATACGAGAGGCAAAGAGGGATTTTGAAATAAAGACTGGCAGCTAAGAGAAAAGGAAATCCCAAAGTATTCTATAAGCACATCGATAGTAAAAGGGTGGTAAAAGGAGGAGTAGGGCCGATTAGGGACCAAAAAGGGGATTTACACATAGTGGCAGGAGGCATGGCTGAGGTGTTAAATGAATTCTTTGCATCTGTCTTTACCTACGAGGTAGATGCTGCCCAGGCCATGGTGACAGAGGAGGAAACTCAGTCTCTAGAGGGGCTTAAAATTGATAAGGAGGAGATATTGGATAAGCTGTCGGTACTTAAAGTTGATAATGCACCAGGACCGGATGAGATGCATCCAAGAGTACTGCAGAAAGTGAGAGTTGAAATTGCAGAGGCACTGGCAATAATCTTTCAATGTTCCCTGGATTCAGGGGAGGTGCCGGAGGACTGGAGAATTGCAAACATTACGCCCTTGTTCAAAAAAGGTTGTAAAGATCTGCCCTGCAATTACAGACCTGTCAGTTTAACTTCGATGGTGGGGAGACTTCTAGAAACAATTATTCGGGATAGAATTAATAGTCACATGGAAAAATGTGGATTGATTCGGAAGAGTCAGCATGGATTTGATAAAGGAAAATCCTGTCTAACTAACTTGCGAGAGTTTTTTGAAGAGGTAACAGAGATGGTTGATGAGGGTAAGGATGTTGATGTGGTGTAAATGGACTTCCAAAAGGTGTTCGATACAGTGCCACACAACAGACTTGTGAGGAAAGTTATAGGTCATGGAATAAAAGGGACAGTGGCAACGTGGATACAAAACTGGCTGAGGGATAGGAAACAGAGAGTAATGGTTAATGGGTATTTTTTGGGCTGGAAGAAGGTTTGTAGTGGAGTTCCCCATGGGGTCAGTATTGGGATCCTGGCTTTTCCTAATATATATATAAATGATCTAGATCTTGGTGCGCAGGGGACAATTTCAAAGTTTACTGACGACACAAAACTTGGGAGAATTGTAAACTGTGAGGAGGACAGTGTAGAACTTCAAAAAGACATTGACAGATTAGTGGAGTGTGCAGGTAGGTAGATGAAGTTCAATGCAGAGAAGTGTGAGGTGATACACTTTGGTACAAAGAACATGAAGAGACAGTATAAAATAAAGGATACTATCCTAAAGGGTGTGCAGGAGCAGAGAGACCTGGGTGTATATGTATATAAGTCATTAAAGATGGCAGGACAGGTAGAGAGAGCTGTTTCTAAAGCATACAGTATTCTAGGTTTCATTAATGGAAGCATTGAGTACAAGAGCAGGGAGGTTATGGTGAAGACACTGGTTAGACCTCGGCTGGGGTATTGTGTACAGTTCTGGACACCACACTACAGGAAGGATGTGAACACATTGGAGAGAGTGCAGAAGAGGTTTACAAGAATGGTTCCTGGGATGAGACAGTTCAGTTATGAGGAAAGATTGGAGAAGTTGGGACTGTTTTCTTTGGAATTTATTGCTAAAGGAATAGAGTATAAAAATAGGGAAGTGTTGTTGCAACTGCACAAGGCATTGGTGAGACCGCACCTGGAGTACTGTGCACAGTTTTGGTCCCCTTACTTGAGGAAGGATGTAGTTGCATTGGAGGCGATTCAGAGGAGGTTCACTCGATTGATTCCAGAGATGCGGGGCTTGTCTTATGAGGAGAGATTAAGCAGTTTAGGCCTATACTCACTAGAGTTTAGAAGGATGAGAGGGGATCTAATTGAGGTATTTAAGATGCTAAAGGGGATAGACAAAGTAGACGTGGAGAGGGTGTTTCCCCTTGTGGGGCATTCTAGAACGAGAGGCCATAGTTTTAGGCTAAGAAGTGGTAGATTTAAATCAGAGATGAGGAGGAATTACTTTTCTCAAAGGGTGGTGAATCTGTGGAATTCACTTCCTCAGAGTGCAGTGGATGCCGGGACGCTGAATAAATTTAAGGAGGAGATAGACAGATTTTTAATTAGTAATGGGTTGAAAGGTTATGGGGAGAGGGCGGGAAATTGGAGTTGAGGCTGAAATGAGATCAGCCATGATTGTATTGAATGGTGGGGCAGGCTCGAGGGGCTGAATTGTCCACTCCTGCTCCTAGTTCTTATGTTCTTATGAGAGGAGAAGGCTAAGGGGAGACTTGATAGAAGTTTTCAAAATCATGAGGGGTCTGGACAGAGTAGATAGGGAGAAACTGTTCCCGCTTGTAAACGGATTGGGAACCAAAGGCACAGCTTTGAACTGTTTTGCAAAAGAAGCAAATGCGAGGTGAGAAAAACTTTTTCACACAGCGAGTAGTTAGGGTTTGGAATGCACTGCCTGGAAGTGTGATGGGGGCAGGTTCAATATGAAGCATTGAAGAGGGCATTTAAATAGAAACAACGTGCAGGATATGGGGGAAAGGCAGGAGATCGGCACTAAGTTAAAATGCTCAGACAGCCGGTGCAGACATGATGGGCCGAATGGCCTCCTTCTACATCGTAACGATTCTGTGATTCTGTGATCACCCAAAATGTTTCACTGAAATAATAATAGGAAATTTAGAAAAGGCACAAGAAGTCAGTCAGGGTTCAGAAGGGGTGATTACCATGGAGTCTTACCCTCTAATCCTGATTCTATCAGACTCTGATTTTATCAGACGACAGTTCCATTCCCTATCTTTCCCTCAACTTCCCGCCACTGAACAGTTTTTACAGTCTCAAGGCTTCTCAGGACCACAACCTTTTAATACAGGACACTGTCTAATTCCATTCTCCCGGAATATTTAACATTCCTCCTTTTCCAGCAACAATCATAGGATCTGACAGCGCAGGAGGCCATTCGGCCCTTCGAGCCTGTGCTAGCTCTTTCAAAGAGCTACCCAATTAGCCCCACTCCCCCTGCTCTTTCCCCATAGCTGCGTAATTTTTCCCTTTCCAAGTATTTATCCAATTCCCTTTTGAAAGTATTGAATCTGCTTCCACTGCCCTTCTCCGTTTATTTACTCTCTTGTGCAGATAATTCCACTTTTGAATTAACTGCTGTGCAAATGACTGTTTTTCAAATCTCCCTAATTATTTTGTTGACTGCTTTAATTTCTGCCCTCTCTTCACCATCCCACCTTCCAGTGGAGCCAATTTCTTACTGTTTACCCTTCCCGTAACTCTACACAATCTCCATCCATCCCGCCATCCCCTTGGCTTTCTGAACTAAAACTGCTACTTCTCCAGGTTCTCATCCTGAACCGTGGGTAGAATTTTCAGGTTGTCCGATCGGGTGCGGTGGGCGGGCCCGACAGCGGCCAGGAAACAGTCCACCGCCCCCCCACCCCCGATCGGCCCCCGATTAACGGCCAGCGAGCGTGAAAGGGAGGAGCTCAGCACTGCCGGGGTTGAGGGTAGGGGGTGCGGAAGAGAGCGAGCGCAAGAGCCTGCGTGTATGCGGTGGGGAGTGCGCACTGAGAGCTCCCTGAAGGCCGGGAGCTGCCTAGGGGAGTTGAACAATTTTAAAATCATGCCCAATTTAAAATTCTGCCCAAAAAATTGGCATTTCATTTTTATCCGGTTGTGGAAACCTCGTCCCGCCCGTGGATGAGGTTTGCTAAAAAGATCAGAAGGCCGCCTGGCCGATTCGCCCACCTGCCAACCGGAAGGTTTGGACGGGCAGCGAAAAATATGTTTAAATCCATCGATTCAGGGCCTTAATAGGCCTCTTCATTGTCGGTGGGCGCACTGTCGGCTCCCTCACGCGCCCGCCGATCGAAATGTTGCACGGGTGCACGATGACGACAGGACGCTCGCCCGGTGTCTTCGGGCGCTATTTTATGCCCAAGCGGGTCAGGCGCGCACCCGCTCGCGGGACATAAAATCCTGCCCCATGGTTTTCAACACCCGTGTCAATTCTACACTGCACCTTTTCCATGGCTTTTATATCCATCCTTAAATATCCTGCACAAATTCATCAATACCTCCTCGTATTCGGATTCTGTGGCTCTAGAAGTAGAATCCAGGATTCCGGATTTATTTTGTCGGCCTTACTTATTTTCATTGTCACTTTTAACGATTGGCTCGGGGCTCTTTACATTAGAAAGGAGTCCGAGGGAACCTGATAGAGACCTTTAAAATTACAAAGGGAGTTTGAAAGAATCGATGAGGCAAAGGTGAGTTTTTCCAGGTATTTTTGGGTTGTTTTTTTTCGGATTTCCAGTGTCCGCAGTTTTTTGCTTTTATCTTTTTATTATAAAGGTGTTTCCACTTGTGAGCGAGACCAGAACTGGGGCCATCAATATAAAACAGTCACTAATAAATCCAATAAGGAATTTAGGAGAAACATCTTTGCCCAGAGAGCGGTGATGATGTGGAACTCGCTACCACCGGGAGTAGTGCAGTGAATAGTATAGATGCATTCATATATTGATGGAGTTAGATGAAGCAGAGTGGGAAGAGGCTTGTGTGGAGCGTAAATACTGGTCAGGACCAGTTGGACAGAATGGCCTGTTCCTGAGTGGTAAATAATGTGTAATCTTTTGTAATGTTTTGGAACACCACTTTCCCTTACTCCACTTAATATCTTACTTTAAAAAACGCGTTTCTCCTTCTTCTTACTTCCAAATTGTACTATTTCAATTTGCTCTACATAGAACATTTGCCATCGATCTGCCCACTTTCCTTCAGGAAAATTCCCTGCAAGTTGTTGCCTTTGGCAGATTTTGATACTGTTCAATCAATTCTTAAGCCCAGATCATCAATAAATTTAACCGGCCCATGTAAAATCCCTCTCCCCAGGTATTTTCCCCAACCCAATGCTTTCTGACCTCCATCGCTGTATGGACATACTCCTGGCAATCCCACGATCTACTGACTTCTCCATTAACATTTTGTGTGGCACCTTAACTTTTGGGAATCCATATAAACCACATCTGCTACATTTATTTTTAGATATCCCATCTTACTTTAAAAATCCTCTCAGGTTGATGAAGGCCAAATTCATGCGCATCGTTATATTTACTTTTTCTATGGCAATGCCTTGGTCAATCAGAGTCGACTCACCAACCAATCAGCACCTTTTTTTTCCTGCAGTATAAATTGTTGTGGTTGTTTGAAATTTGGCATTCTTGAATTTGTTCTGATGAGTGCAAGATGAAAGGCTTCAGCAACATCTCTCCTTTCAGCACTATCATATTTATTTATTAAATGAAGGACGCAGCAACAACAACTTATATTTATATAACACCTTTAATTTAGTAAAATGTCCCAAGGCGCTGCACATGGACATTATCAAACACAATTCGATATTGCCATTTCCAAGAATCATAAATAAATGTATACGTCTGTCTTTCCTTTACATCAATTTGGTATATTTTTTCTATTCATGACTGGGTCCAATTGGAGCAACTGGCTACTAATAGTTTATGTTGATTCAACAAGTTTTCAATAGGGGGAGGTAAACATTAGTGACTCTATTTCTGGTGGTGTTGGTTGAGAAAGGAATGTTGGCCAGTACAGCAGGAGAAGTCTCTGTTCTACAAACTGTACCACAGAACCCAGAGCACTAGCCTGAGCCAACAGTAGCAAACATACCTGATTTAAAGTCTTATCTGACTAAAGGCACCTCGGACAACTTCGCACTCTTTCGGCACTGCACAAGTTCTGGAGTGGGGCTTGAACTCTAATCCTTCTCAGTGCAAAGTGAGAGTGCCGCCAACCTGGTCAAACTGTTCCAGGTTGTCACCATCTGCACGTCCTGTTAGTAAGTGTGTTTAAATCTTGAATCTCCTGAGACAAGTGGTCTCAGTCCTGTTACTCAGGGTGCCCTAGAGAGATTTCCTCAGCTGAGGTAGGGGTATTTTTCCCACCTTGTCGCACAGGTAAAACCACAAAACAAATTGCTGCTGATCAGGTGCCTTCTTGGAGCAGAAAGGGTTAACGCTCTAACCCGATTCAACTCGTTCTAAACCACAAGTAACTCTCTTCAAAGGAATGGGGTAGAATTTACAGCACAGAAAGAGGCCATTCATTCCGACTGTTCTATGTCAGTATTTGGCCTCCTCCCACCCTTCTTGCATAACCTTCTATTCCATTCTCCTTCATGTATTTATCTAGCTTCCCCTTAAATGCGCCGTTGCTATTCACCTCATCTACTCCTTGTGGTAGCGTGTTCCACATTCTCACCACTCTCTACATGAAGCTTCCCCTGAACGTCCTATTGGGTTTATTATTGACTGTCTTATATCGGGGGCCCCTAATTTCTGGTCTCCCCCACCGGAGGAAACATGATCTCCACATCTACCCCATCAAACTCCTTCATAATTTTAAAAACCTTTCTAACTAAAGTTGACCTCTCCTTTTATCAGATGCTGAAGAATTTGAGGCTCATTTCCAGCATTTTCCCTTATTTCAGGTTCCAGGCATTCGCTGAATCCTCCTTTCAACTCGAGTCCTCCAAGAGTTGAGATTCCTGCAGCAAAAGTCTTTGAAGTCGGCTCTTTCCCTGTAATACAAACCCAGCCATTGTAATGAGAAGTCTATCCCACAGGAGGGTGCTGACTGCTCACCGTGCCCAACGGTGTCGATATTTCACACGATGGTCATTCTCGATCACTCGTGTTCACAGAGCACCCGCCCAACCACGTGCCCCCCGAGCACATGCAACCGTGGCTTCCCATCAGTGCATTCCTTTTATTTAATATTCACTTTTGGGATATGAGCATCGCTGGCTAAAGGCTAGCATGTGTTGCCTGTCCCTAATTGCGCTTGAGGAGGTGGTGGTGAGGCACCTTCTCGAATCACTGCAGTCTGTATGCTGCAGGCACACCCACAGCGCTGCCAAGGGAGGGAGTTCCGGGATTTTGATCCAGCGACGATGAGTCAATGGTAATTTGGTTCCAAGTTAGGATGAGGTATGACTTGGAGGGAAACTTGCAGGTAGTGGTGTTCCCATGTGTCTGCTAGCCATTCTGAAACCACGGGCTGAATCTTCGGGTCCCAACCATGTTCACAGTGCCACAGGGAGTGAGTTGCTGTTGAAAGTTGTAATTTAAGGGTAAGCTATTCTTTTGCAGAATTCACATTTCTTAGCACTGTTTAAAATTATTCTTTTGAGAATTGCAAGTTGACTTAAAGATTCCACGAGCTACTTAAATGTCAGCAAGGCTTCCTGGATCTGAATCTCTGTGGACAGGTTCAAAGATAAATGGCTGCCTTATGTATAACTAAACAAATAAAACAGTCCACCCTTGTTCGCAAATATCTTGGCTGCTCCCTCAAGTGTTGCAGACAACCAATTAAATATTCATATTGAGTTAAGCTTGGTACATAACTCCACAGCTGGATTTTCAGTATCTTATTTATTGTGAATTAATTTAAGGGGACTTGTACTTCTCTGGAACTGAGGGGGCTCGGGGAGGAGGGGAATCGAATGGAGGTTTTCAAAACAGTGACAGAGGATACATTGGAAAGATGGTCTCTACTAGCTGGTGAATCAGTAACAAGGGGACGGGGAAAGAGGCCATTCAGCCTCTCAAGCCTGCTCCACCATTCAATTAGATCACGGCTGTGCTGTACCCCCAAAACCATTTACCTGCCTTTGTGCACACACACACGGGACTACCACTGGAAGAGCAAAATGGGGATGTTAGAAGAAATGTTTTTACACAGAGTCATTAGAATAAAGAACGATGATCCCTTAGCACAAGGGGTCACCAAGGCAGACACGGCAATATAATCTCAAAGCGATTATTGGGTAGCAATATAGAATGCAGGGGAATGACATTAGGTAGCTTCAGTTGAAGGAGGTGAGCAACAGCACTAATGCGATGGGCCGAATTGTGCTCCTGTCTGTTGTCATCTCTGCAACGTGGTTAACAACTCTCTAAATGTCACTGTTTATTGTCCAGTGTTCTGCCCGACTAGAGCCTGCTGAGCAGTGGCAGGCTATTGGACAGTGTGGAGGGTTTCACTGAGTCAGCCCGGGCTCATTGGGCAGCACTCTCGCGTGGGTCGGAAGGCTGTGGATTCAAGCCCCACTCCAGAGACCTGAGGACAAAATCCAGGCCAACACCGCCCCCCTCCCCCCCCAGTGCCGAGGGAGTGCCAAACTGTCGGAGGTGCCATCTTTTGAATGAGACATTAAATCGAGGTCCAATCCTCTCGCCTGGATGTAAAATTGCCACTATTTTAAAGAAGAGCAGGGGAGTTCTCCCCTGTGTCCCAGATGATATTCATCCCTCAACCAACATCACAAAAACAGAATCTCTGATCATCATCTCATTGCTGTCCACTTCCAACATTACAACAGTGAGTACACTTCAAAAAGTATTTCCGTGGGTCATCCTGAGGTTGAGAAAGGCACTATAGAAATGAATTTTTTTTTGCACTGTGGGAGCACCTTCCCCACACAGACTGCTGTGGTTCAAGAAGGAAGTTCACCTACAGTGTGATTCTAATCAGGGAATGACCTGGGATTATATTTAAGAAAAAGTTGGACAAAGAGGGGTAGAAAAAGCAAAATTGAACAGTGATAACCCAGTGAGCTGCACTCACTTCATGTCTGGTCTCTCTGGCGTGTTTGCTCCTGTAATTGAGAGTGAGTCAGACAGAAAATGTCTGCCAGAGTCTGGAGCAGTTCAAATTTATGGCCACTTGAGGGCGTCAAGAGCAGCAACTCGGTAATTTTTAGGTCTGATCATGTGAAGTGTCTGATTCACTCTCACAACAAACTCATCATGCCTCACACCCAGATCAAAAGGTAATAGAGCATTTCCCCTTAAAGCACCCAACACCATATCAAACACATTCAGGACAGGTACAGCACGGAGTTAGATACAGAGAAAAGCTCCCTCTACACTGTCCCCATCAAACACTCCCAGGGCAGGTACAGCACGGGGTTAGATACAGAGTAAAGCTCCCTCTACACTGTCCCCATTAAACACTCCCAGGACAGGTACAGCACGGGGTTAGATACAGAGTAAAGCTCGCTCTACACTGTCCCCATCAAACACTCCCAGGACAGATACAGCACGGGGTTAGATACAGAGTAAAGCTCCCTCTACACTGTCCCCATCAAACACTCCCAGGACAGGTACAGCACGGGGTTAGATACAGAGTAAAGCTCCCTCTACACTGTCCCCATCAAACACTCCCAGGACAGGTACAGCACGGGGTTAGATACAGAGTAAAGCTCGCTCTACACTGTCCCCATCAAACACTCCCAGGACAGATACAGCACGGGGTTAGATACAGAGTAAAGCTCCCTCTACACTGTCCCCATCAAACACTCCCAGGACAGGTACAGCACGGGGTTAGATACAGAGTAAAGCTCCCTCTACACTGTCCCCATCAAACACTCCCAGGGCAGGTACAGCACGGGGTTAGATACAGAGTAAAGCTCCCTCTACACTGTCCCCATCAAACACTCCCAGGACAGGTACAGCACGGGGTTAGATACAGAGAAAAGCTCCCTCTACACTGTCCCCATCAAACACTCCCAGGACAGGTACCGCACAGGGTTAGATACAAAGTAAAGCTCCCTCTACACCGTCCCCATCAAACACTCCCAGCACAGGTAAAGCTCCCTCTGTACCCCACAGTGTTGTATGCACCAGCCTGTTATTATTCCCTTCTCCATGCCTGCTATCTACCTGAGACTGCCCATTAGTGCCAAATTAGCAACCACTTTGGTACTTATTTGCACTGGAAGTTACACCTTCAACAGTGAGTCCCTCTAATATTCTGCAGAATCAGAGACCCTGTCAGCTCATTGGGAATCAATGTTTATTTTACAAAAAAGCAAAGTATAAAACAAAAAAAGTGTTTAAATACAGGAAACATGTGCAAAGTGCCCGAGTAGCAAGCATGCGTCAGTCTGTAATTATCAACTCATCCACTCCCCAGTCTTCATAGCTTCCGTCTGGCAGGTATCGTCGGATAATGATTGGAATTTTTCGTGCTCTGGGAAACAAGACAGACTTGTGTCGACAAAATGGGTTATCACTCAGCTCAGGAAACAGCTGCAAGCGACCTACTTACGGCTAAGGGTGCTGGACAGCAGTGATTGTGTGCAAATATGTAATAATATTGTCATTAAGGCTTGTTCTCCACTGAGCAGAGAAGGTTAAGGGGAGATTTAGCAGAGGTGTTTAAAACCACGAAAGGGTTTTGATTAGAGTGAATAAAGGGAAACTACTTCTACCGGAAGAAGCGTTGAAAACCAGAGGGCACGGATTTGAGGTAATTGGCAAAAGAAGCAGAGGGGTTGAGAAGTTATTTTACACAGCGAGCTGTTACAATCTGGAACGCGCTGCCTGAAAGGGAAGTGGAAGACGATTCAGTGGCAACTCACAAAAGGGAATTGAAGAAATACTTGAAGGGAAACAACCTGCAGAGCCATGGGGAAAGAACAAAAGGTGAGCGGGAAGAGGCTTGATGGGGCAAATGGTCTCCTTTGGTGCTGAATGGCTCTCTGGCTCTACAAGCAAGGCTGCCACTTTGAATATAGCAAAGAGCAGTCAGATTAGTTACCAGTCCCTCTCGTTTATCGGTGGCGTCGAGTTGCAGATGGGACGTTGGCCCAGGGCAAGTCCCTGCTCTTTTCGGGGTTGCGCCCGGGGACCTTGTGTCTCATCCAGGGAGGGGGGGCAGCTTGTTTATTTCAGTACCTGCTCAGGGCCACGGGTGGAGCTACAGAACCTTGGGGCACAGAAGGGGGCCATTCAGCCCATCGTGCCTGCACTGGCTCTTTAAATCAGTGATTCAATTAGTCCCACTCCCCCTCCCTGCCCTTTCCCCAGGGCCCTACAGTTGTTTCTGGATGAAGCTGTTGCAGCAACAGCACAGGCTGCCGGCCTGATGTCCAGCGTTTAACCCCAGGGCAAGCTGAGGAAGGCTTTTGGCACCGCCAGCTGTTCAGGCTGAGAAACTGTGCGAGCCCTTAGGGAAACGACTCACTCTCTCTGAACAACAGAAAAGAAAATCGCAGTTACAGAGGCTCCATAACTGCTGACTAAGGTTGCAAACCCCCCCAGAGGCCTGGCTGTCAGTGTCACTGTGTTAGGCACAAGTATGAGGAAGAGGGAATTTAAATTCATGTGTAGCTTTAAACTAGAGCCTGGCTCAGATGCTTTTAACATTTGTATTCCAGAGGCGCAATGGGGAAAGGTCGCTGTCTGGCACACTGAGGGCTGGAAATTGTATAGAACCCCTCGGGCTCTGACTCACATTGAATGTGTACAAGTATCACACTTGTACCGAAGCACCTCAGAGCGCAGCTCGGTCTAGAATACGAATATCACAGCACTTTCTCTGATGGCCATTTCACAATGTTCTTTTAAAATATTTTATGAATAAAATATATTTTTGAAAAACAATTGAGAGATGCCTCAATGATAAGATTGAGCAGAAGAGGAAGGGGAGATTTGATAGAGGGGTTTAAAATCATGTCTGGTTTTGATAGAATAAACAATTATAAATTATTTCCAGTGACACAAGCTCGAGGTGATTGGCAAAACAACCAGAGGGAGAGATGAGATTTTTTTTTGCCCAAAGCCTGTTGTTTTGACCTGGATTGCATTGTCTGAAAGGGAGGCACAAGCAGATTCCATTACCCTTTCAAAGGGGAATTGGATAAATATTTGAAGGGGACAAATCCGCAGGGATATGGGGAAGGAAAAGGGGAGTGGGACTAATTGGATAGCTCTCAAAAGAGTCAGCACAAATACAATGGGCTGAATGGTCTTTGTGCCGTAGGATTCCACGAACACATCCCATCACTCCTCGTGAGTTGAGGTGGCCCATTCAATCCAGCTCAAAGTGAATATAAAGCAATCAAGGGGTTTGGACGGCATCAGTCAGTTCCATGCCAGCATTTTATAAATAATTCATTCTTGGCGCAGTTGCAGCAAGGCCAGCGTTTATTGCCCAACCCCCTAGTTACCCTGGGAAGGTGGTGGTGTTCTGCCTTCTTCAAACCTCTGCTAGCAAATTTGAAGCCATTTCAGAGGGAGGTGAAGGGTCAGCTACACTGGTGAGGGGCTGGAGTCACGTAGACCAGGTAAGGGCAGCAGGATTCTTTCCCGCATAGAATTTACAGCAGGGAAACAGGCCACTCAGCCCAACTGGTTCCATGTTAACATTTAAGCCTTCTCCCAATCTAAAACAAAAACAAAAATACCTGGAAAAACTCAGCAGGTCTGACAGCATCTGCAGACAGGAACACAGTTAACGTTTCGAGTCCGAATGACTCTTCAACAGACTCTTCTGTTCTATTTTTATTTTGGATTTCCAGCATCCGCTGTTTTTTGCTTTTATCTTCTCCCAATCTCCTTCATCTCATCCTATCAGCACATCCCTTTATTCCTTTCCCCCTCATGTATTTATCCAGCTTCCCCTTAAATCCATCTCTGCTATTCACTTCAACCACTCCCTGTGCTAGCAAGTTTCACATGCTCACCACTCTCTGGGTAAACAAGTTTCTTCCGAATTCCCGCTTGGATTTATTAGTCACTATCTGATATTGACGGCCCCTAACCCCAGTTGAACAAGGTGAATGATTGCGTAGCCGTCCACTTATCAGAAATATAGGCCAGAAGTGTCACCAATCTTTAGCTATAATGACCATAAGGTGAGAGCCATTCCCACTACATTTCCTGAATCCATGCTGTGTAACTGGACATCCTCCAGAATCTATTGGAAAAGTATGAACTAGACGGGTCAAATAGTTTCCCTCTGCACCAATTCTCTGACAGTTGGGTTGTTAAGACATTTGGACACCTTCATAGTCATTTTTACTGATAACCAACTTTGTATTACCAATTCTGTTAGTTTAATGACCCTCACAACATTATCCCCAAACAATCCCCATCCACCACTACTCTCCTCCGTCTGGCTGAACTTGTTCTCTCACTGAACAATTTCTCCATAAACTCATCTCACTTCCTCCTAATAAAAGGCGTGGCTATGGGTACCCGCATGGGCTCCAGTTATGCCTGTCTCTTTATGGGGTATGTGGAACATTCCTTGTTCCAGTCCTACTCAGGCCCCCATCCACAACTCTTTCTCCGGTACATCGATGATTACTTCGGTGCTGCTTCATGCTCTCGCCTGGACCTGGAAAAATTTATTAATTTTGCTTCCAATTTCCACCCCTCCGTCATTTTCACATGGTCCATCAATGACACTTCCCTTCCCTTCCTTGACCTCTCTGTCTCAATTTCTGGTGATAGACTGTCCCCCGATATTCATTACAAGCCCACCGACTCCCACAGCTACCTCGACTACAGCTCCTCACACCCCGCTTCCTGTAAAGACTCCATCCCATTCTCTCAGTTCCTTCGTCTCCGTCGCATCTGTTCCGATGGTGCCAAAACAGTTCTTCTGACATGTCTCCCTTCTTCCTTAACCGAGGTTTTCCACCCATGGTGGTTGACAGGGCCCTCAACTATGTCTGGCCCATCTCCCGCGTATCCACCCTCATACCTTCCTCTCCCTCCCAGGACCATGATAGGGTCCCCCTTGTCCTCACTTATCACCCCACCAGCCTCTGCATTCAAAGGATCATCCTCCGCCATTTCCGCCAACTCCAGCATGATGCCACCACCACCAACATCTTCCCTTCACCACCACTGTCAGCATTCCGTAGGAATTGTTCACTCCGGGACACCCTGGTCCACTCCTCCATCACCCCAGTCCACTCCTCCATCATTCCCTACATCTTAACCCCCCTCCCACAGCACCTTGCCATGCAACCACAGAAAGTGCAACACCTGGCCCTGAACATCCCCCTCCTCACCGTCCAAGGGCCCAAACACTCCTTTCAAGTGAAGCAGCATTTCACTTGCACTTCCCTCAATTTAGTCTACTGCATTCGTTGCTCCCAATGCAGTTTCCTCTACATTGGAGAGACCAAACGCAGACTGGGTGACCGCTTTGCGGAACACCTTCGGTCTATCCGCAAGCATTACCCAGACCTCCCTGTCACTTGCCATTTCAACACTCCACCCTGCTCTCATGCCCACATGTCCGTCCTTGGCCTGCTGCATTGTTCCAGTGAAGCTCAACGCAAACTGGAGGAACAGCACCTCATCTTCCGATTAGGCACTTTACAGCCTTCCGGGCTGAATATTGATTTCAACAATTTTAGATCATGAACTCTCTCCTCCATCCCCACCCCTTTTCGATTCCCTTTTTTCCAATAATTATAATATTTTTTATATATATTTTTCTTTTCCCACCTATTTCTATTATTATTTTTAAATGTATGTTCATCCTTTGTTTTATCTCCACCTTTTAGCCTATTTCGATCCCTTCCCCCCACCCCCACTAGGGCTATCTGTCACTTGCTCATCCTGCTTCTACCCTTAATGTTACCATTAACACATCCTTTAGATAATATCACCACCGTCAACACCCCTTTGACCTTCTGTCTATGACATCTTTGGCAATCTCTCCTTCGCCTCCACCTATCACTGGCCCTCTATCCAGCTCCACCTGTCCCACACCCCCCTCAACCAGCTTATATTTCACCTCATTTCTATTTCTCTTTAGTTCTGATGAAGAGTCATTCGGACTTGAAACGTTAACCGTGTTCCCCTCCGCAGATGCTGTCAGACCTGCTGAGCTTTTCCAGCTATTTTTGTTTTTGTTTCAGATTTCCAGCATCCGCAGTTTTTTTGCTTTTATCTCACAACATTAGTGATTGATTGAGCTGTGCAAAACAGCTTGAGCTGAGTTAGTTCATCTCAGCTGACTGCGAGCGGAGCCAGGACAACACAGTAATCTGCAGTGACACTGGGCACAGCTACAGCTGCATGGGTACTGCACTGGCACTGCTACTTACTTCAGCTCTTTCATCGCGATCTGCAGAGGGTCTGTCTCCCCTTCCAACTCCACCATGACAGGTGCACACATCCTGCAGAGAGAGGAAAAGAGAGCGCAGGGGAGAGAGAGAGATTAATGAATCGCACATTGTTCTGGGATTCGCCACCTTCCAGTAGCTCCGAGTTCACCAGAGTCCGCATGGGATAGGAGGCGATATACTGACATGGATTAGGATTGGTTAACAGGCAGAAAACAGAGATAAGGAATAAAATGGGTCATTCTCACGCTGACATGCTGTGATTAGTGGGTTACCGCAGGGATCAGTCCTTGGGCCCCAGCTGTTCACCACACAATATATCAGCGATTTGGATGTGGGGACCAAATGTAATATTTCCAAGTTCATGGATGACAGAAAGCTCGGTGGGAACGTGTGTTGTGAGGAGGATGTAAAGCAACTACAGGAGGATTTGGACACTTAGTGAGTGAGCAAGAACATGGCAGATGGAATATAATGTGGAAAAATGTGAGGTTATCCACTTTGGTAGGAGGAACAGATGTGCAGAGTATTTCCGAAATGGTAAGAGATTAGAAAGTGTTGATTTACAAAGGGTGTCCTCGCCAATAAGTCACTGGAAGCTAACAGGCAGGTGCAAAAAGCAATTAGGAAGCTAATGGAATGTTAGCCTTAATCACAAGAGGATTTGAACACAGGAGTAGTGAAGTCTTGCTTCAATTGTACAGAAGCTTGGTTAGACTGCACCTGGAGTACTGTGTGCAGATTTGGTCCCCTTACCTCAGAAAGGATATTATTGCCATAGAGGGAGTGCAACGAAAGTTCACCAGACTTGTTCCAGGGATGGAGGGACTGTCTTATGAAGAGAGATTGGGCAAACTGGGTCTGTATTCTCTAGAGTTTCTAAGAATGAGAGGTGATCTCATTGAAACCTACAAAATACTTAAAGATATAGACAGGGTAGATGCAGGTAAGATGTTTCCCCTGGTTGGGGAGTCTAGAAACAGGGGACACAATTTCAAAATAAAGGGGAAGCCACTTAGGACCAAGATGAGGAGAAATGTCTTTACTCAGGGGGTTGTGAATCTTTGGAATTCTCTACCCCAGAGGCTGTGGAAGCTCAGTCATGGAATAGATTTAAAGTAGAGGTTGACAGATTTCTAAATACCAATGACATAAAGGGATTTGGGAAGAGTGTGGGGGAAAAAGCATTGCAGTGGATGATCAGCCATGGTCGCATTGAACGGTGAAACAGGCTCAATGGGCTGAATGGCATATTTCTGTTCCTATAACCCCCAAGACAAGCAGTTTGTCACATCATAGGAACACGAGGCCATTCAGCTCCTTGAGCCTCTTCCACCTGTTAACTCGATCTTAGCTGATCTTCCGGCCGTTTCAGCTTCCTAACTTGATACATTTGCCCAACAAATATCTATCCATCAGTCTTGAAAGTTCCCGTTGTGCGTCAGCATCCACAGCCTTTTGAGGAAGCAAGTTCCCCAGATTTCACATTTTGTCTTATAGGAAAAGGTGATTCCTGATTTCCCTCTTAACTGGCCTACCTCTAATTTTAGGATTATGACCCCCCCCAACCTCGTTCTGGATTTCCCTCAGAAGTCACCCAGTCCTGGGCAATATTTTATCATTCAACTAACATCAGTAAAGATCATCAGGGCATTTATCACATTGCTGTTTGTGGGATCTTGCTATGCACAAATTGGCGGCTGAATTTCCGACATTACAGCAGTCACTACACTTCAAAAAGTACCTAATCGGCTGTAAAGCGCTTTGGGATGTTCTGAGGTTGTGAAAGACGCCACAGAAATGACAGATCTTCCTTTCTCTGCACACACCGCTGCTGAAATGAGGTACAGCAGATTGCTGATAGCACAGTTACAAAGCCTTGGCTGTACTTACGCTATCTGAAGAGCGCGTGTTCCCAGGACTCGGGCTCTTTCGTACTTGGTCATGTATGACGTTGTGATCCTTTTCTGATTGGCCTGCTGGCCATCTGATGCGGGAAGAATCTCCACATTCTCTCGGTCCTCCTGGGAACCGAACCGAGGAAACCAAACGTCAGCCAAAGAGCCAGGAGCAGCAGTTGGCCCTTCAGACCCTCAAGCCCGCTCCGCCAAACAATTTTTGATCATTGAATTTGTCTCCTTTAACATAGTAAAATGACCAAAGGCACATCACAGGAGGGTCATAGACAAAATGTGACATTGAGCCACACAAGGAAATACTAGAACAAGTGGTAAAAGATTTGATCAAAGAGGTGGGTTTTAAGGTGTATCTTAAAAGAGGAGAGAGTGGTAGAGAGGCAGAGGTTTAGGGAGGGAATTCTAGAGCTCAGGGCCCAGGCAGCTGAAGGCATGGCTGCCAATGGTGGAGCGATTAACAACGGGGATGCTAAAGGCCAGGACTGGAGGAGGGCAGAGGTCCCAGAGGGTTCTGGGGGCTGGAGGGATCGACACAGATGGAGAAGGGCGAGGCCATGGAGGGGTTTGAACACGAGGGTGAGAATCGAGAGTTTGCTTTTAATGACGCTGGGTTTTTTTTTATTAATTCATGAGATGTGGGCATCGCTGGCTGGACTCAGCATTTATTGCCCATCCCCAGTTGCCCTTGAGAAGGTGGTGGTGAGCTGTCTTCTTGAACCACTGCAGTCCATGTGGTGTAGGTACACCCACAGTGCTGTTAGGGAGGGAGCTCCACGTTTTGACCCAGCGACAGTGAAGGAACGGTGATATATTTCCAGGTCTGGAAGGTCAGTGGAACTTCCAGGTGGTGGTGTTCCCATCTATCTGCTGCCCTTGTCCTTCTAGTTGGTAGCAGTCGTGGGTTTGGAAGGTGCTGTCGAAGGAGCCCTGGTGAGTTTCTGCAATGCATCTTGTAGATGGTACACACTGCTGCTACTGTGCGTCGGTGGTGGAGGGAGTGAATGTTTGTGGATGTGGTGCCAATCAAGCAGGGCTATTTTGTCCTGGACAGAGTCAAGCTTCTTGAGCATTGTTGGAGCTGCACTCATCCAGGCAAGTGGGGAGTATTCCATCACACTCCTAACTTGTGCCTTGTAGATGGTGGACAGACTTTGGGGAGTCAGGAGGTGAGTTACTCGCATCAGGATTCTTACCCTCTGACCTGCTCTTGTAGCCACAGTATTTATATGGCTCGTCCAGTTCAGTTTCTGGTCAATGGTAACCTCCAGGATGTTGATAGTGGGGGATTCAGCCATGATAATGCCATTGAACATCAAGGGGCAATGGTTAGATTCTCTCTTGTTGGAGATGGTCATTGCCTGGCACTTGTGTGTCACGAATATTACTCGCCACTTGTCAGCCCAAGCCTGGATATTGTCCAGGTCTTGCTGCATTTGGACATGGACTGCTTCAGTATCTGAGGAGTCGTGAATGGTGCTGAACATTGTTCAATCATCAGCGAACATCCCCACTTCTGACCTTATAATGGAAGGAAGGTCATTGATGAAGCAGCTGAAGATGGTGGGGCCTAGGGCACTACCCTGAGAAACTCCTGCAGTGATGTCCTGGAACTGAGATGATTGACCACCAACAACCACAACCATCTTCCTTTGTGTTAGGTATGACTCCAACCAGCAGAGAGTTTTCCCCCTGATTCCCACTGACCCCAGTTTTGCTAGGGCTCCTTGATGCCACACTCGGTCAAACGCTGCCTTGATGTCAAGGGCAGACACTCTCACCTCACCTCAGGAGTTCAGCTATTTTGTCCATGTTTGAATCAAGGCTGTAATGTTGGTTGAGGGAGGGTTATTAGCTCTGGACACCACCCCTTCCCCCACCAACCCTCCAGCTCTTGTTCGCAATCACGGCACTGGGGTCTTTTACATCCACCTGAGAGAGCAAACGCCTCACCCGAAAGGAGGCACCTCTGACAGTGCAGCAGTCCCTCAGTAATGCACTGGGAGTGTCAACCTAGATTTTTCGTTCCATGTGTCTGGAGTGGAACTTGAATTCATAACTTCCAGACTCAAGAGTACAAACCACTGAGCCAGGGACAGAGAAAGAGAGGGCACCAGGGGTTAAACTAGGGTGAACTCACCTCCTCCGCGTTATCCAGATCATCCATCCCCTCATCTTCATCGGCATCGTCGAAATCATCTCCGTCAAAACTGGAATCAGAAACAAAATATGTTAAATGGAGCTAACAGTAACGAAAGCTCAGCACTGGCTGTCCAATGCAGTCTGCACTTAAATCCCACTCAGCAGCCTCTGACCTTATGCACTAAAGCTTCGCATCTCCATTAACCTGTGGCCTAGATAAACAACTTTAAGATCATTAGCGTCACGTTTGTCATTTCTCCCAGTTTCACGGCCCGGCCTGTGCCTCCAGTTATCAAAGCTTTACCTCTACCAGCTCCCACTTGCCACGCTACCCCTGCTCCATCACCAGTGGCCAGTCTTTTAGACATTTTGGGCCACCGCTCTGTATCCAATAGGTGCGATAGTAGGGGATGCTGCAGTTTACTCATTATCAGTGGTAGGGGAGGGGCAATATGGGCACTGTGGCCGCTCGGTGCAGGAACTCAGCCCGGGCAGTGGGGGCACTGTGGCCGCTCGGTGCAGGAACTCAGCCCGGGCAGTGGGGGCACTGTGGCCGCTCAGTGCAGGAACTCAGCCCAGGCAGTGGGGGCACTGTGGCCGCTCAGTGCAGGAACTCAGCCCAGGCAGTGATGGCACTATGGTCGCTCAGTGCAGGCACTATGGTCGCTCAGTGCAGGAACTCAGCCCGGGCAGTGGGGGCACTGTGGCTGCTCAGTGCAGAAACTCAGCCCAGGCAGTGGGGGCGCTATGGTCGCTCAGTGCAGGAACTCAGCCCGGGCAGTGGGGGCACTATGGTCACTTGGTGCAGGAACTCAGCCCGGGCAGTGGGGGCGCTATGGTCGCTTGGTGCAGGAACTCAGCCCGGGCAGTGGGGGCACTATGGTCACTTGGTGCAGGAACTCAGCCCAGGCAGTGGGGGCGCTGGGGCCGCTCGGTGCAGGAGCTCAGCCCAGGCAGCGGGGGCGCTGTGGCCGCTCGGTGCAGGAGCTCAGCCTGGACAATGTGGGGCGCTGTGGCCTCTCAGTGCAGGAACTCAGCCCTGGCAGCGGGGGCGCTGTGGCCGCTCGGTGCAGGAACTCAGCCTGGACAATGGGGCCGCTCGGTGCAGGAACTCAGCCCAGGCAGCGGGGGCGCTGCGGCCGCTCGGTGCAGGAACTCAGCCCAGGCAGCGGGGGCGCTGCGGCCGCTCGGTGCAGGAATTCAACCCAGGCAGCGGAGGCGCTGCGGCCGGTCCTCCAGTCACCGCCGACTGCAGGTTGGCCTCGCTGCGTCGTTTTGCCAGGGTGCGGCCATTTGGGGGATAAAGGATCCCGGGGAGTCACCGAGCTGTGCGCGGTTTCCGGAGGCCGCGGGCTCGCAGTGGTTCCCTCACTTGTCCTCGTTGTCCGACATGGCGGCGGTGGCGGCTGCTTCACAGGCGACAGGCAACCGGAAGAATGAAACAGCTTCCAGGTCAGAGGGTGCGGATGACGTCACCGCGCCTGCGTCATTCACTCTTCAAGCTGGCGCCCCGCCATCTTTGAGACTGTCACCCTGCTGCAGCTCACTTTTAATTTAATAACTTTCACTCAAACTTCGTCTGTCTTTAATGTTGCTTTGTTCACGTTAAATTATTTGTATTCTCCACAAAGAATATATTAATAAGCTTATTTTTTATATTGTTATAAAAAAAGTGCAAAATGTAATTATTGTTGGTGCCCTTTCTGAAATAAGTCTGCGCGAGCCGAAGAGAGAAACATTTTTCCTGTTGTTCCGCCGTTAAAACACTTTAAATAAAACAGTGATTCCCAATGAGCCTGTTTGCTCAGGCGTGAAGCCAATTTGAACTCGGATCCGCCATATTTGATCAAGGCACCAGGAGACGGGGGGGTGGATTGGGTGGGTGGAGGATGTGATGGTGAAAGTGCTTTCAGATGGGATTCCAACAACCCCACTTCGAGAGACAAGAAGAATCAGTCGCTTGTTTCTCTCTCTCCTCATTTTCTCCGCCCTTTACTGAATTGCCAACTCTCCAACCCCCCACCCTCATTTCTTACCTGGGAGGTGGGTCGAAAGATTGAAAAATAAGGCTCAGGCCAATACCAATCATTGAGGTCAACAAATCCCTCAATCCCGTGACAATAAATCATTACCAATTCCAAATTGTAGTCCAGTTGCTCCCACGACAGTTGGCGGTTAGTTTTAAAAGAAATACCAATCAAGCTCTTGGTTTCACCTTGCTCTTTGCCGCATGCAAACTCTGGAATTGAAAGCTCATCTCAGTAATGATGACCATGAAACTATCATCAATCGTTAACCCACCTGGTTCACTAATGTCCTTTAGGAAAGGAAATCTGCCATCCTTACCTGCTCTGGTCTACATGTGACTCCAGACCCACAGTAATGTAGTTGACTCTTAACTGCTCTCTAAAGTCCCCCACTATCAACATCCTGGGGGTTACCATTGACCAGAAACTGAACTGGACTAGCTATATAAATACTGTGGCTACGATTGCCTATGTGCAGAACTGGGGTGTGGATACCTGCTTCATCAGCCTGGATCAGAAGGCCTTTGACAGAATATCGCACACCTACATGGTGGATGTGCTCTCCAAAATGGGGTTTGGGAAGGGAATTCGCAATTGGATCCAACTGCTCTACACAAAATCAGTAGCGCAGTCTCAATCAATGGGTGGGAATCAGATAGCTTTCCTATTAAATCTGGAGTCAGGCAGGGCTGCCCTCTCTCCCCTGTCCTTTTTGTGTGTTGCATAGAACCCTTTGCTGAGTCCATCAGGAAGGATCCGGGCATAAGAGGAGTGACGATCCCAGGCAGTGGAGGCACTCAGGTCAAAGCCTCCCTGTACATGGACGATGTCGCCGTCTTCTGCTCTGATCCGCTGTCGGTGCGCAGGCTGATGCACATCTGCGACCAGTTCGAACTGGCCTCGGGAGCCAAGGTAAATCGTGGGAAGAGCGAGGCCATATTCTTTGGGAACTGGGCTGACCGATCCTTTGTCCCCATCACCGTCAGGGCTGACGGCCTGAAGGTGCTGGGGATATGGTTCGGAGGGACCGGGGCATGCGTTAGAAACTGCAAGGAGCGAGTGGCTATGGTGAAAAGAAACTGGGCATGTGGGAGTGATGCTCCCTCCATTGCGGGTAAGAACCTAGTCATCAGGTGTGAGGCACTCTCGCTGTTGCTGTACGTGGCGCAGGTCTGGCCCATTCCACACTCCTGCACGATGGTGATCACCCGAGCCATCTTCCGCTTTATCTGGAGGTCGAAAATGGATCTTTTCCGCAGGGACGCGATATACAAGCCTCTAGATAAAGGGGGAAAAAACGTGCCTAACATTGCCCTCATACTGATGTCCACCTTTGTGTGTGGCTGCATCAAGCTGTGCGTAGACCCTCGGTACGCAAACACCAAGTGTCACTACGTGCTGAGGTTCTACCTGTCCCCGGTGTTGCGAAGGATGGGTCTGGCCACGCTGCCGCGGAACGCTCGAAGTAGTTGGACCGTGCCGTACCAGCTGTCCCTCGTGGAAAAATTTATGCAGAGAAACACCTTTGACCACAAGTCCATCAGGCAGTGGTCGGCGCGTAACGTCTTAGAGGCCCTGAGGGAAAAGGAGATGGTGGATCCTGTGGGATGGTTCCCCGAGCAGACTGTCAAAGTCATTTGGCAGAATGCCTCATCGCCAGAACTTTCCAACAAGCACCAAGACGTAGCTTGGCTGGTGGTGAGAAAGGCCCTCCCCGTCAGATCCTTCCTTCACGCCAGGAGTCTCACCCCCTCTGCACGTTGCCCTCGAGGTGGCTGTGGTGGGGAAGAGACCGTTGTTCACCTCCTTGTGGATTGTGCCTTTGCAAAGAAGGTCTGGAGAGAGATGCAGTGGTTTCTGTCGAGGTTCATCCTGAGCAGTTCAGTGACACAGGACTCTGTGCTCTACGGGCTGTTCCCAGGGACACACACCGAGACAAATATCAACTGCAGCTGGAGGATCATCAACTCGGTGAAAGACGCTCATTGGTCTGCCCGAAACTTGTTGGTCTTCCAGCGCAAAGAGTTGTCCCCGACCGAGTGTTGCAGACTGGCACATTCCAAAGTCCAAGACTACGTGCTGAGGGACGCACTAAAGCTTGGGGCAGCTGCCGCAAAGACGCAATGGGGAAAGGTCGCTAAGACCTTTCAGCCATAGGGCACCGAGGGACTGGGAACTGTTTAGAGCCCCTCGGGCTGTACAGCTCAAAATGAATGTCTGCATTGAATACTAATTGTATTATAATTGTATTGAAGCACCTCAGAGTGAATCATGATGTATGTTGATAACTCCAATACCATTGTCTGACTGTCTGCATTGACCATATTGAAATGATTGTAATATTCATTGATTGTATTGATGCACCTTGTGATACATGTGTAAAAGTTGAATCTGATTGTACTTATGTGATGGTGATTTTGAAATGGTTTGGAATGTTCTTCCAGATATTTTATGAATAAAGTATATTTTTCAACAAAAAAGCTTTTTAATACTGTGGCTACAAGAGCAGGTCAGAGGCTGGGAATCCTGCGATGAATAACTCACCTCCTGACTCTCCAAAGTCTGTCCACCATCTACAAGGCACAAGTCAGGAGCGTGATGGAATACTCTCCACTTACCCGGATGAGTGCTACTCCCACAACACTCAAGAAGTTTGACACCATCCAGGACAAAGCAGCCCGTTTGATTGGCACCCAATCCACAAACATTCACTCCCTCCATCACTGACACACAGTAGCAGCAGTGTGCACCATCTACAAGATGCACTGCAGCAACTCACCAAGGCTTCTTCAACAGCGCCGCCCAAACCCACGACCACTACCATCTAGAAGGGCAAGGGCAGAAGATAGATGGGAACACCACCACCTGGAAGTTCCCCTCCAAGTCACTCACCATCTTGACTTGGAAATATATCGGCCATTCCTTCACTGTCACTGGGTCAAAATCCTGGAACTCCCTCCCTAACAGCACTGTGGGTGTACCTACACCACATGGACTGCAGCGGCTCAAGAAGGCAGCTCACCACCACCTTCTCAAGGGCAACTAGGGATGGACAATAAATGCTGGCCCAGCCAGCGAAGCCCACATCCCATGAATGAATAAAAACAAAAACCTAGCCAGCCACTCAGTTCAAGGGCAGTTAGCAACGGGCAACAAACGGTGATCTTACCAGCGACACGCATGAAAGAATAAAAGAAGGGGAAAAAAAGCACTAACTTAAAACACAAGAACTATTGTTCATTTTCTCTGTGAAGCAAGGCGGGCTTGAGATATAAGGTGTGATGGTGGCTTCGTAGTAACATTTTGAATGAACCAGCCACTTCAATATCCAAAACCCAGAACATTCTTGTCTGAGTGACTGACTCTGTATGTGCATTTCAGGTCTTTATTTGTTAGTTGGAGGTGAGGGGATATCTAGCAAGACTGCATTCACTGCCCACCCCTCAAGATCTTACTGAGATAGTGGTGGCGAGTCTTCTACCTTGCTGGGCCACTTTAGAGGATATTAAGATAAGCCACGAAGCATTGGATTGGAATGGTATGTAGGCCAGATAGAGTGAGAGCGGCAGGTTCTCTGAAAGACGCTATTGAACCAGTTGACCAGATTTATTGTGGAAAGTTGAGAGAATTAATCGAATGAGACTTTAACTCAACCTCCGGCCTTCAAGACTGAGATTGATTGATTTTGATTTCTTAGAGAATAAAAGGGATATGGGGATTGGGTAGGAAAGTGGAGTTGAGGTAGATCATCAGCCGAGCAGAGCAAGCTCGAGGGGTCGAAAGATATACTCCTACGTCTTCTGTTCTTAGGTTGCTTGTCCAGCATCCTGCCCTGTCTACGATTGAGCAAAAGGTAATCCTAAAACCCCCCACTGCAAGTTACACTGGAAGTGCAGACAATCTGCATTCAGAGTCACTCTTCATGATGTTAAAGCACTCAAAGCAATGACCGCGGGGAGCACAATCACTGCATGAGGAGAAAGCCAGAACGGATTAAAAATACAGTAATTCCTGTGAAGGTTCAAAGTCTATCTTACTCTGTACGTCAACAGATACTAACTAGACTGCTTCAATGTTTTTTAAACGAGCTACAACAGTCTCTTTTGACTTGCTGGGTGATCAAAGTGTGGGCGGTTCAGTAACAAGCTGGAATCTAGTTTGCCTAATGTGGGATGCACACTGCACTTAGCTAAGGCCAACCAGCTTCAGTGCAAGCACAAAGGCTTAGAAACCCTGCCAGTGTTGGGAATTTAACCAGGCAAAGTCCTGCAGCACAACAGTTAGAACCGGCATTCCAATGGAACCGGCAAGTCCCAGCCTCTGGTGACAGCAAAATATACCAGAAACCCAGTACTCTTTTCCCACCTGTTTTCATTATTTTTAAGTATATTTCCATCCATTGTTTTATCTCTACCTTTTAGCCTATTTCGATCCCTTCCCCCCCACCCCCACCCCCACTAGGGCTATCTGTACCTTGCTTGTCCTGCTTTCTACCCTTAATTAGCACATTCCTTTAGATAATATCACCACCTTCAACACCTCTTTGACCTTTTGTCTGTGACATCTTTTGGTTATCTCCACCTATCACTGGCCCTCTATCCAGCTCTACTTGTCCCACCACCACCCCCCCACCCCCCCACTTAAACCAACTTATATTTCACTTCTCTTCTATTTTTCCTTAGTTCTGTTGAAGGGTCATACAGACTCGAAACGTTAACTGTGTTCCTCTCCACAGATGCTGCCAGACCTGCTGAGTTTTTCCAGGTATTTTTGTTTTTTGTCTTAGTACACTAGTGTCAGGGTGTTGCCAATTCCCACACTATGAGTTGTTGTTCATATCCATGGGTGACATTGAGCAGAAGCCAAGGATACCTGAAGAGGGAAACTGGGTCCCCTTAGACTGCATTACATTTTTTGTCTCAGCGAGGAAGCAATATTAGCGGAGACCATGACCTTGGAGACAAATAAATATATTGTCAAAAATAATCTATGCAGTTTGATCACAATGTACAATCCATCCCTACAACCTCCTCCCATCACCAAAATCTCCATTTCTCTGGCCTCGTGTAGCTCCTCCACCACTGCACCCTCCCCACCCCCACCCCATCCCTCTCACTTCCCTTTCATTCCAGCATTGGCAACTGTGCCTTGGGATTTTTTACAACATTAGAAGGTGCTATATAAATGTACGTTGTGCCTTGGCCATTCAGGCCCCACGATCTGCAATTCTCTCCTGAACCCTTTTGCCTCGCAACTCCCCTGTCCACGTTAAAACTCATTCCTTTGACCATGCTTTTTGTCACCTTTCTGTCTACACCCATGCTTTTTTTCTGATTACAGTGGGATGGGTTTTTTAAGTTCAAGACACTGTTAGAAATGCAAGTTGTAGTTG
This sequence comes from Cetorhinus maximus, assembly GCF_964194155.1. NCBI lineage: Eukaryota > Metazoa > Chordata > Chondrichthyes > Lamniformes > Cetorhinidae > Cetorhinus > Cetorhinus maximus. The sequence goes on from NC_135907.1 coordinate 23,369,781, forward strand.
ACTATGGTAATCATCGGCAAGAAAGTGGAAACGCAAAGGACGTAACCCTTTATTGTATAGAAAAAGTTAAAATATATATGCTTCACAGTGCGTATGGAGGCCATTCGGCCCATCCAGTCTGCACTGGCTCTCTGAAAGAGCATTCCACCTAGTCCCACGCCCCTGCCTTATTCCCGTAACCTTGCCCTTTTGAAGTTCAAGACTATCCCCATCACAGTTGACAACATTTCCAATCTTTGTATCATCTGCAAATTTTGAAATCCATGTCCTGCTCACCAGTCTGGGTCATTAATATACATCAGGAAGACCATCACTGGATCTCAACACGGATTCCTGAGGAACTTCACTACAAACCTTCCTCCAATCTGAAAAACAACCATTTATCACTGCTCTCTGGCCTGAATTTTTCCCTCTTCAAGCGTGTGCGATTGGCGGGCTCAGGAGCAGCCAGGAAATGGCCCCCGACCGCAATTTCACGCTGGTTGGCCAATCAAAGCCCTCCCAGCGTGAAACGCATCTTCCGAATGGTCGGGAAGGACCGGGCGGGGTCTGTCGGGCGCCAGGTCCAATGGCGAACCCAGCGGGTTCTTTAAAATCTGCTCCCTGAAGGATGCAGGGGAGCCCAACAATCCGACTCCCACGTACGCTCGCCTCCCCGAAGATTGCTTGCAGGTGGAGCGACATGGGGATGCTCGCATGATTTTATACCCGACCCCGCCCGCAGAACGTAAAATTCTGCCCCCCGTTTCCTGTCACTCAGCCAATGTTTTATCCAAGCACCTACTTGGATGTGATTGCACCAGAGAGAGGGCAGAGGAGATTCACCAGGATAAAAACAAAAAACTACTGCGGATGCTGGAAATCCAAAACAAAAACAGAATTACCTGGAAAAACTCAGCAGATCTGGCAGCATCGGCGGAGAAGAAAAGAGTCAACGTTTCGAGTCCTCATGACCCTTCGGCAGAACTGAGTAAAGTTAGGAGAGGGGTGAAATATAAGCTGGTTTAAGGTGGGGGGGGGGGGGGGGGGGGGGTGGAGAGAGAGAGAGAGAGGGAGGTTGTGGGGGGATGCTGTTGGGTGATGTTCCTCATCTTCCGACTAGGCACTTTACAGCCTTCCGGACTGAACATTGAATTCAACAACTTTAGATCTTGAACTCCCTCCCCCATCCCCACCCCCTTTCCGTTTCTTCCCCCTCCCTTTTGTTTTTTCCAATAATTTATATAGATTTTTCTTTTCCCACCTATTTCCATTATTTTTAAATCTGTAATGCCCTGTCAGTTTTTCCACCCCAGCCCAACTAGAGCTGTCCCTTGAGTGTCCTGCCATCCACTCTTAATTAGCACATTCTCTTAGATAATATCACCACCTTTTACACATCTTTGTTCCTTTGTCTGTGACATCTTTTGATTATCTGCTCCTATCACTGCTTGCTTGTCCCTACAACCACCTCACCAACTTCTCTCCCCCACCCCCACCTTAAACCAGCTTATATTTCACCCCTCTCCTAACTTTACTTAGTTCTGCTGAAGGGTCATGAGGACTCGAAACGTCAACTCTTTTCTTCTCCGCCGATGCTGCCAGACCTGCTGAGTTTTTCCAGGTAATTCTGTTTTTGTTTGAGATTCACCAGGATGTTGCCTGGGCTGAAGAGTTTTAGTTATGAAGAGAGATTGGATAGACTGGGGCTATTTTCCCTGGAGCAGAGGAGATTGAGGGGGGAACATGATTGAGGTGTATAAAATTATGAGGGGCATAGATAGGGTAGACAGGAAGGAACTTTTCCCCTTGGTGAAGGGATCAATAACCAGGGGGCATAGATTTAAGGTAAGGGACAGGAGGCTTAGAGGGGATGTGAGGAAGAATGTTTTCACTCAGAGTGGTGAGAATCTGGAACTCACTGCCTGAAAGGGTGGTAGAGGCAGAAACCCTCATAACATTTAAGAAGTATTTGGATGTGCACTTGCAATGCCATGGCATACAAGGCTATGGGCTTAGTGCTGGAAAAGGGATTAGAATAGTTAGGTACTTGTTTGACCGGCGCAGACTCAATGGGCCGAAGGGCCTTTTCCTGTGCTGTAGACCTCCATGACTCTATGACCTAGAATTTTGCTCACAAGTCTGTTGTGTGGCACTGGGTCAAATACTTAAAACATTTGCTACATATAGCTTTCAAGAATGGGCCATAGATTAGGATTCATGTACAGGTAATAACTTAGAAAAAGATAGATGCTCACCTTATCCAGTAGTCACTGTGCATCTTCTGGAGTAGATGTATATCCCAATCTGACATGATTTTGGGAAAAACATGTAGAAAGTGCACACAAAAGTATAACCTTTACACTACAGATCAAAAGATCTACTGCTCTCCCAATGTATAAATCCCCAGGACCTGCATCTTTGTACCACTTTTTAGCCAGAAGCTAAACTAGACTAAACTAAACTAGACTAGCCATTCAGCACTAAAGCCTAAAACACCACACCCTTAGCTTGTTTGAACTATGTTCTGGAAGTCTTCTCAAGCTCACTTCACTGCTATAGGCCAGCTCGATTGATGTTGACCTGTACATTAGGATTAAAGCCTAAAATATGCTATGTGCTTCATTAACTGCTCCCTCAACATGCCCTGCCATCTTCAGTGACCTATGTAGGAATACAGAGGTCCCTCTGTTCCTGCACCTCTTTTATAGGCTCTCCCTTTATTTTGTATTGTATCACCATATTTTTCCTGCCAAAATGAAGCACCTCTCGCTTCTCTGCCCAACCCATCAGGTCCATGTCCTTTTGAAGTTCAAGACTATCCCCATCATAGTTGACATAATTTCCAATCTTCATATCATATGCAAATTTTGAAATCATGCACATCACAGCAACTCAAGTTTTTCTGTTCAGTTCTATGATTCGATTAACCATCTGTTGTATGATGAATCCAGATTTCACACATGGTGCTCTGACTGGTACCAGACATACATGGATCAACATCTCTGCTGAACATTATTGTGGAAGCAGTATCAATACAAGAACTGCACCAGTTCAAACAGAAGGCCGCTACCATTTTACCAGTGCAAATGTGCTGTGTCAGTGATGCCCACAACCTGAGAACAAATAAAATAAAAGGTGGGTTGGTGAGCACATTGACCTGATGGTAACCCTTTCCCCACTACCCCCACCCCTTCCCCAGACTACCTTGCATAGATTCGCTCCTCCCCAGATTAAAGCTTCTGAAGCCAACCGTAGGGTGCCTAGATTGGAACATGAGACTTCTGCTGTGCCTGGCTCAGTTTCACACAGCATTTACGCACTCTGCCATTTGGAGAGCAGTTGGGGGAAGTAATGGACATCACTGCATCAAGGAAAATATGAAAACTTCACCCCATCTATGCAAAGATTCTAAACTGCACTAAGGGTTTCCAACACCGGCTGGACATGTCCCTAGAGGTTTCATCTTATCGCCTCTGCTCTTCAACAGCCCATCCCATACTCACCCCTTTGGTCACCCAACATGTTCATTCTTGCAGCCCCAAGCCTTCCCACAGTCAATCGGAAAGTGAATAGACTCTTCATTTTGCAATGGATGATTCTTTACCATCAAACAGTATTTTCTCTCCCATCTACATTTCTATTGCTAAAAAAAGGTGTTTTGAAGGGATTTTTTTTTTTTAAATGCTCACTATGACTATTCTTTTGGGTGTTGCTCCTAGCAATGCCCTTTAGATTAATCTTCAATTCTCAGAGATTCCAGGACAATCCTGGAGGGTAGGCAATCCCGACTGTATGGTGCAATCTAGATCCAAAAGGTAAAAAAAAAAACACAGCGACACACCAGAGGTAATGCTTAGCAGCCAAACACAACATGTTTATTCTCTTTTTTTCTCAAGAAAAATTATGTAGTCCACTGAAGCAACTGTGTTGCACAATTACAATCACGTCTTCAAAACAAACCACGGATAAAAGCAAATTTCAAAATTCTTTATATATATACCTATTAGAACAACTTTTTTGTTTTTCAGTTTCAATGAAATGACAGACTTTAATATTTTGCTCTGATATATAAAAGAAATTCACCCTTATTATTCCAGCGATGGGGATACAGTACCAGCTATGGCCAGACCAAGAAATGGAAACTCTCCAGCTTATTTGTACAAACTACATAGAGCAACACAATTTGTTAATGAACCAGTGATTTTGTTTTTCCTCTCTTAATAAGTACCTATCCTGGTTACAGAATGCATAGTTCTCAGATTTTCTTTTTCTAATTAAAAGGCAATGGCTCCCACTAATGGGACATTCTTCTCTTCCCCCCTCCCCTCCTGCTGTGGTTAAAAAGTCAGCATCCCTTTAAACAAATTTTTGCAGGTCATTTTTTTTGTTTTAAATGATGAAATACATTCATTTTCTTTGATGCGTGCCAGTCTCCTCTCTCTCCCTCCCCACTCCCTCCAACTATTGTTATAATTTATTTATAGATTACCGTGTTGTCACCAGGATTGCAGTAAACTTTAATGTACTCTTGGCCACTCGAACTGTGAAAAAAGATTAGCTGTACAATTCTAGATTCTGCCTTTCCAAATGTAGAATGCTGTCTGTGGATACAACCCAAGCTGTGTAATACTGGGGTGACATGTAGTACTGCCGATTCCGGATCAATGCTGCTAGCGATGGGAGCAATTTTAAGTGATGGATTAAGAGCATCATTGAGTGTATTGGCTTAAGTACGATTTATTTTTCCTATAGTGTATTGGCACCAATACGCTAAGTAATCCTAGTGACAACAATGCATTTTATACATACATACATATATGTGTGTATAGGCATATAAATGTGTGTACACATATGTATTATATAAACATGTATGTATACACACATTTATATAAATCTTTCCTTCTGATTTCATACCCCAATTCCCTGCAGAAACCACACACTGCCACAGAACCCACCTTCAACCCAGAGGAAAGATAGTTCGGATGACGAGATTTTTTTGGACAAGCCCTACCAACCACTCTGCCAGGCAGGGTGGGTGTGTTCACAGAAGAGCAAATGGCATCAAGTTCATCTTTCCCTCCCACCAAACCTCACTCCCTTCAAAATAAAAAAGATGGATTATCCAGTTACCCATGGCAACCCATTGAGCGGGCTGGCTCAAAATGAATTGAGAACTTCTCACCCAGCACTGGCAGGCCAGCTGAGGCCAGAGGCAGTTTTTAAAGTCATTACTGCCCAGAGCAGGGAGCCAGACATCCCACTGCATGTGCTACAGGGTTGCCATGCCAAAATTTAACAATACAAGAAGCGACAATCTGATAGCACCAATACTGAACTGGTACCGGGGGCAGGCACGGTAGGAAGTCAGATATCCAAATACCAAACAGACCAATTATCCCGAACACCTAGTTCCATATATATTTATTTCTTCAAAACCTATCAAAATACGCACATGCTTAATGTAAGACATATCAGCAAAATCCTCTGCAAATGTTCTAAATTGCTTATTATATAACATTAGGATTCATTTATAAAAACAGAATTAGAGAAATCCTTGGAACCACAGAATTTAAGTTTTTTTTAATATATATATATATAATTCACAGTACTTTCAGAATAAGTTTTTTAAAATCTTCTTTTCCTTCTCGAGTTGCCAAATTCTACCCTAGTTGAGTGATAACATTGTAAAGGTTTATGTACAGATCACTTATCTGAACTGACTGCAACTGAAAAAAACATTTCGACTTCTCCTGAGCAGTTCCGATATGCTGCCTCCTTACTGCACTGTGTGTCTTAACTGGCTGCTGCACCAATAACCAACTAAGATGGGAATCCTAGGCAAGACCACTCTGCAACCTCCACTCCGAAATAAGAGGGGAGCCTATCTAACTCCCCGTCATATAGTCCAGTTTCATGGATAGTCTTTTACCTCAGTTTACGTGGCACCGAATGTTTCATGGTAACATACATACCCTGTAAACTCCAGCAAAAAGAGTGTTTATTTTGTTAAATTTCATCATGGTGCAGCAAAATGATAAAAAAACATCGCTCTGCGAGTCACAGCAATTGAATCAGGCAAGTGTAAACAGTGTAATTCAACCTCCTCCCTCGCTCCCCCCACCCCAACCGCCCACGATGGATTTTTAATGCCTCTATGTACAACACCGAACAGTACAATGGGTTATCCAAGATCCACCCTGTTTTGTAGGCAAGGTAAGGTATCATGGAGACAAGGTGGTGGGGGGAGGAGGCAAGGGTGACTTCATCAGATCAACCGGTCTAAAATCAATCCAACTTTCATGTAAACAAAAAGGTATCTGACGCACTGGAGCAGAGGGAAGAGAAAACAAAGAACTGGGAGTAGATTGCAACATCTTGGGAACAGCACAAACAATCGCAGATGGAGAGGCTGAAGGTCCCCGCGATGCTATTGTCAGCACATTGTAAAAACAGCACACAGTCATAATCAAAGTTAACCCCCTAAATTAAAATGGGTTAGTAGCGGCATTGAAACAGCGCACACACACACAGACGCGCCCCCAGGAATCTCACCTTCCATATTTGGTGCTGAGCTGGCGAACTTTAAAAAAAAACCTCACAGGTACTCAAGACAAAAACTTTACAAAAAGCAATTGGTGACATTCCTTCTCTCGGCTGTGATCCAACTCACCAGGAGAGAGAGAGAGAGAGAGAGAGAGAAAGACAAATATCAACAACTCAAAAATATAGCATGCACCCATCCTACAATTCTGAGAGTCTAAACAGCCACAAAGGGATGTGGAAAAGTGAGAAATTGCAAGGAGCAAAGGTATGCGCCACATGCAATTAAAACGGAATTCTTTACAAGTATGAGTCACCTCTCTGCTCTACCAAAATCATTAATACTTAACACAAAAAGAACTTTTCCTTACTATACACTAAAGATATTGTGCAATATAATACACTGTTAGATCAATGAAATCCAAATAAAAAAATGATACTGTCTTCTTAAAGGAAAATTCCAAAACAAAGCTGATTGTTGCCACTTTAAATAGGAGTTTGATTCAACGAAGGGATGGCAATTCGGCCCTGGGACACTGAGCTACTGAAACCATCTGTTATTGGGAAGGGGCAGCTGGAGGATAGTCAAGGCAGTCAGCAGAAATTTTTTTTTGTTACTTTACAACAACTTTCCACACACAAATCAGTAACAATATTATCAAATTCTCAATTTTTTTTTGCATTCTTTTTCTCCCCAAAAGAAAGCAAGCAACGGATATATCCTGTGCTATTAACAGAAGAAATACTGGGACACTATGCTCAGGGTCATACAGTTACATCTTTAGCAGAATTTAATCAACCATCAACTCTCAGTCACAGCTTTTGATTCTTTTTTAATAAGACATACACTTGTTCTAAAGGCAGAAATTCTCATCACGAAAATTTACCAAAAAGTGTGACACTCTTCACAAATCTGATCGGCCAATGTCAGAAGGAAACCAAGGAATCAGGCTGCGCTGTGGCACTGTTCCCATTAGAAAGATGTGGTATCTGATCCCCAGCAAAACCCTGATTACCCTAACGTAGTGAGGTCTTGAAACTTATCTCTTTTTCCACCCCCCCCCAACCTGACACTCATTCAAAAGGAACCAATCTTGAACTTATAGATAGGATTGACACACAGCTTTAGTACAAAAGTGCACGCACATCAACTGAAATACTTCTAACTGTGCAATGAAACTGAAAGCAGCATATTGCATTCACAACTCAGGCATGGCACAGCTCAGGGGCCAAACCAGGATGGTAACAATGTAGTTCCTTCCCCCACCCTCTGGGCAAAATTCTCTCTGCCAGTTGCTTGCACATTCAAGTCAATGGTACCCGAACAGCCTATCCAAACAGGTTTGGTGAATTATGACTAATTAACTCCAAAGGCAGTTTCATAGCACTTTTCTGAAGAGATTAGATCAAGACAATCACTTCATTTAGGGACCTCATCCCTACACCAACAGCACTGCTATTTGACGTCAAGGGAACAAAACTACCCTCTTAAAATGGGATAAATGCAGAACTGGCTCCTGCAGATCTTGTGCTGTGGCCCTACACCATTCACAGCCAATAAATACAACAGACAGGAAATTGTTAAAACTGCACTTTATCGAAATGCAGTTTTGGGGAATATAATCTGCCTGGTTGATGATAAGACAAAAACTAGGAACTGAGGTGTTGAATGCCCTTTGAAGGGACTTCTACTAAATTTTAAGTTGGTCCAGTTTAAAGTCTATGGGTCTCCATGGGAAGGCAAATACCAGGTGAATGATTTTAAAGTCTGTCAGTAACATGCGTTGAAATCATTTGAAGAGCAGGGAAGTTTAATCAGTAATGTCCAATCTGAGTCTTTGTTTAGTTTTAATTATCCACTTTCAGGGAAATGGAAGGTTTGCAAGGGAAAGATCTGCTCAAGAGTGCTCAGCAACCTTGAGGTTTCAGGTACTCCCTCAAGAGGGAGTAATCATGGCCTTGGGTTGTTTTCGATTAAAGACAGGTACAATGCCCTGATATGAAAGGCTGTGCAACAGTGCCAGGAGCATGACAGGGCAGAAAGGACACCAGAGGAGTGTGAAATGGGGGGCCTTGGGAAAGGATATAGGGGATGGTATTCCAACTTAAATAAAAGGTGATGGAAACTGTAAAGTAAAGCCACGTCAAACCTGTTGGAAAAAGAAATCACAGAATAACAAGATTTGCCAAGCAGAAAACAACTTTAAAATATGGAATGAAGGAAGCAATAAAAGTGGTACTGCTTTCTCCGGAAATCAACTAACTTAATGTAACTGAGCAGCTTTGACGCATGCCAAATTTTTATTGTACTTCAAAATTTCTTTTGCTCAACTATGGAGTTACCATTTTGGATATTTCTACACCCCCCGACCCCCCAAAATTCTTCCCTTTCCTCCCAGGGGCAGTGTCTGTTCTGGAAGTTCCTCTACAACCAAAGATCTGGGAAAGGCAGGAAGCTCATTGTCTCACATTTTCTAACAACCAGACATCCCGCAGCCTCCAACAAATATGGTAATTGCTTAAGGTTTTGTGAACCAATGCTACAGGTATCTGCAATTTGAACACACACACCCCTCCCATCCCATTTTAAGGATACCTGTCAATAACCAGTGTTCTGGGCCATGGTATAATGGTATGCAGAGATGGGAGTGATTTAAATGATGAAAACAGTGAGATTTCCCCTCCGCCCCCATACACATTACAAAACAATCTGGGATTCAAGACAATTGGAAGAGTCAGGGTGGGGTTAGGCTGCAGCAGAAACTACCAGAATAGTACTAAAGAAATTACAGGACCTGTGTATACTTAAGTAGGAGAACAAAAAAGGCTGGAAACGTACAGATTTAGGATTTAGTTTGCATAGGAAAGAAAGACAGAGATAATACATTTTTAGTTACTATTCTGAAACAATGATCTCTCTTTTCTTAAGTTGCCAAAGGATCACCTGAATTTTTGCTACACTTTCTCCTTTACGTATAGATTTCCAGCCCTTCCAGGCTTCCTTCATTTGTCTCTAGTGACTTCTGCCTGGCTCCTATAGGCTGCGCGCATTAGAGGGCTGGCATATGTGTGTTTTAAGCAGTTTTTTTTCTGTTCAAGATTCTTTGTAGAACTGTGAATCTTGTTTCTCATGGGACTGGTACTGCACACATGTCTGCAAGAACACTTTGTGGTTAGCAGCAGGACTCAAACATGCACAAGTTGATAAAGTCCACAGGGGAGTGTGTGTGGGAGAGTGGTTGGGGGGGGAAGGTGAACAGCAGCTCACGCCAACACACTCCTGCACGCTACAAGCACAACTGATGGTTAGTCTTGTATTAATTCAAGGCTATCTTACTGCACAATTATTTATCTTCCACTGGAGAATGCCAAGGAAATCCCCCTTGAACTGTCCTTTACACCAGTTATTTAATGATATCTATAATGACATTAAAAGTGTATTTTGAAGTGGATAAAATCATTGCAACAGGAGATTCAAATCACTGAGGGGGAACTGCCTGGACACTATTCTGTGAAGGTAAGGTGATATCCTGAATAAATGTTACTCTGCAAAGTGTCACTAAACAACAGAATTACTGCACATTACATCATTTTTTTTTTACAATTCCCATAATGAAAGGGAAGAAAGGGTATGAGATGCTGGAGATGGATTCCAGGTTGGTTCCCACTCTTTCATTTGCCAACCAAGATTTTTGGACCATCAAAATGAAAGAGTCAGAGAATCACTGACATTTCTGGAAAGTCCTGATGCTCAGCAGTCAGAAGGCCCCATTTTAATTGGTGCAACTGAATATTAACCAGCGGCAGTAAATAAAGCAGCAGCAACAGCAAAGCAGAATTTGAGGTCCAAAAGTCTGAAGAAATCACCAGGCCCTCCCACTGAGCTCTCTGAATTCCCACTTTTCTGAAACACTGCATGTGTGGGAAGCGTTGACTGAATGGTTTGAATAAATACTCGCATTTCTTTCAACCAGACCCTGCGAACATCACAAGAAATTACTTTGTCAAGAGGGAACAAGTCAGACTGATAAGGGGAATGGGGTAGGTGAGAAAAAATATTGTGCTTATTTTAGAATCATCCTACGTACTTTCATGAAGCAATACTTAAAATAAAAACTTTTTAGCCACTTTCCTCACACAAACTCAACATGGACCAGTCAGGATGGGATGTACAGAACATTGGACGCCCTGCCCCCAAAGATGACTGGTCCCAAATCCAGAGTGGATCCATAATCAGCTTGCCTGAAGATTCAAGCAAGAAAGCAGCTGACGCACGCAGCCGCGAGTGGACATTTAAACTCAAGCAGAGGGATGCTGTGTTTTTTAACAAAATTACTGAGTTAGCAAAGGATCCTTGACATGTTAAAAAAGAACCGTAGGACCTTTAATATCACACTAGGCCAATTACAACACCACCTCCAACCAACCCTCCCCCTAACCACCCCCCCCAGCTACCTCAGGACAACAGGAATTGCTTTTGCCAGATCAGACAGAACATGGCATTAAAGTTTTGTGGAAGCATATTGCTCGTAACCCAAATAGGACTGCAATGAGGTATTACCATTTAAGTAGATTTCTAGTTATTAGACAGGATTGGAACTCGTGCAGCAAACAGACTGAAAAATCTAAATCTCATCAAAGTAGGACATTAGCTTTTTATTCCCTCTTTTTTTTAAAAAAGTAACATTTCGGGAACTGGCTTTTCCCCTAAAAATTCCTGAGAACTTTCTTTAAATTTTAGGAGGAAAAAAATTATAGAAGCAAAACAAAATAAAATTGCAAACTAAATTAAAAACAAAACACTGTCAAATGCTCCCAGAGTTACTCCTCATCTAAAAATACGAAACATATATTTTTGGTCTTTTTATCCTGTTTCGGTGGAAGAACGGTTCAACTTTTCTTTCGATTTCAGACTTTTCTATACCTTGGAAAATAATTTATGGGACTGTGCCAACAATATTTGGAATCAAATATTTAAAAAAAAACAAAATCGATTATCGGAACAGTTCATTTCAATCGCTCGGCTTCCCCGAACATCCTCTTCAAACAAAACGTGAACAAAGTGCGATGGAGAATGAGCAGCTTCCCTTCCCAATCCGTCTCCTATTGGATTAGTCAATATAAACGCTGCCTCGGTCAAAAAAGCAGAGCAAAAATACTTTGCAGCTTTTGGTGACTATCATTACCACGTCCACAGTCTCCCCTTATCGGACAGGGTCTGGGCGGCTGGATCAAATACAGCGCTCAACACTAAAATAGGGTATATCTCTGTTCCACCAGACTCAACTGTCACCAGTCTGTACAATCTGAAACTGGTCAACTCGTTTTAAAAATGCAAAATTCTTCAAAGTATTATATTCAATAATTCGACACAGCCCTAAAGGTTATGTAAACAGGACAAGGCCAAACACTTGGGCACCTCCCTAATGTTCAAGATTATTTAACTCCACAAAGTGCTGGAATATGACCAAGCACACAGGAGTGAAGTGTGTATGGGTGGGTGTGCACATGTGTGTACACGTGAGCGAGACTGGGGAGGTGGGTAGTGTGTATGTGGTTGGGGTGGGACATGGCAAATGCAAGGTGACCGCATGCCTGGATAGAAAGGGGAAATGCGAGGGGTTCCCACTGGTTGGCTAACTGAATACAATCCGAAATATGATTTAAGCAGCAACTTGTAATTGCAGCCACTTCTGGTCACTTAACAGATATGACACTGATGTGGCTCAAAACCCAATGTCTTCATCAGATGAAGACTAATGAAGAAAGATGTCAAATCACCTTCCCTTTCCTCCCAATGTACGTCATTGCTCACTGCCCATTTCCACCTTTGCCCCCATCCCGTACCCATACTACACTGCTTTAAGAAAAATTCAACACTACAGCAAAACACAATGAGGACAATTTTTTAAAAATTAAACAGAAAAAGGTGCAATACTTAGAACAGCATTAACAATTTTTATATAGTTTCCTAAACAAGTAAATGATTTTCTCACTAGTTTCGCCCAAGTGGGTTTAAAACATGAAGGGGAAAGGAAAGCACACACTTCTTAATCTGAAGAACATTTGTACGTAAACGTTTATATCTTTCATATAGTGATCGACCAGTGAACAAAGGTACTGTCCCTCCTCTTTTGTGTTCAGCATTTATCTACTATTAATTGGGACCCAGTACCAGCCTGTGCAGTAGCAGGACTGTGAGCAGTCTGCTACCCATTGAGGTGTGTATTGCCTGACTCTGTGCGTGTGTGTAAACGTGTGCGCAGATATAAAGGATGTGCGTCAGTCCCCAGCATCTTTGCACACACTATTTAACTGACTGAGTGATTTGTTTTCAGTGTAACCCCACACAAGCAGCAAGGTCACCAAGTAGGCTAGGTCAGTGATAAGGTCGCTAACAAGAATATTTCACAGGAGACAGACACATATCCTTTCATAACATGCACCTGACTTAACATTTTAAAGAAATATACTTATACTTTCAGTATCTTTGCTTTACATTTTAAATTGGACCTTTTGTTCGATGTTACAGTCACACCAGGTATGTGAACAGTCCTGGATGTGACCCCTTTATGCCACGTGTATCATGGCTCTGCACACAGATGCAGACATGTTCTTACATATGGTGTAAACAATATGTTAAAGCTATTCCTACAGAGTCTGGTATAACCTTATCCAAGGTTTACAGCAAAATATGTTTGCATACTTTAGTTCAGCACGTATACAGAATGGCCACAGATTGGCTCACTATTACAGATGGACTGTAATGTCACAGAAACAAAATATGTGATTTTAGGGAAAGGAATGAGCTACATGCAGCAAGGGTTATTATAGCTGTAAGCAGGGTTGTTCCCAGGGCTCCCTCCGACTCCAAAATCTCTGTGCAGTTACAGAGAAGCTCTTGTTAAGAGTGGAGATGCCAGAGACTGTGGGATGTAAACAGCTGGCTGTAAACCAGTTTTGCAGACTTGTGCCAGTGAGAGTTTGTGGGCAGCTACAAGCCATTTTGTGAAAGTGTCAATTTACAGGCAGTACAGGTGAACGTAGGAAGGCTCAAGCCAGCCAAGCCAATTGGATAGCTACATTTCTCCTCAAAGAATTTTAAAAAAAAAACACAAAACATATACAAAAGGAGGGAGGACTATATTCATAGGAGTTATTTTTATTACATTACGGCAACACCTTCATTGGATTAGCTAAGTGTTTTGAATACCTCAAGGGGGTGAGGACGGGGGAAAATGACTGACCCGCCATGAACCCCCAGTTTACAAAATGATAAAGCTTGTTACAGTACACAATGAAAGTCCCCCCCAACACTTTGGAACTGAGTGCAACACGTAAATTTAACATGAAAACCTCTACACTAAATTTTCTAGCCTACTTTATTTTTAAGTGCTTATGTCATTTGAGTGTAGCAGTTTCAGAGGGCAGCACATTGCCCACTTGTGAAAGAAAAAACACTATTGCAATGCTAAATAGTAGCGCGTGATAAACTATCGATAGCACAAGGTCAGTTAGCTGCAGCAATTCAGTGATGAGAGACACTGTAAAGTGTGGTAATATCGTCACCACCGCATGTTTTGGGGTGTGCTGTGCTATAACTGGATGTGTTACAATTTACTATTGAAAAAATACAGTAAGCAAACCTTAAATAGAGCGCAAAATAAGTAGTATTGTAGTGAAGGGCTGGGAGCATCTTAATTATCAACTGAAATTCATAAGACAACTTTTGGTTGGATGAGGGAGGCAATGAAGGGAAGATAGGATAGCAATCCTTTTTGTAAAGACTGCAAATTTCTGGGGAGCAATAACCCAAGTTCAGCCCAAAGTCTTAAACCAAAGAGGCACCTCTGATGCAAATACTGCTCTCCACTCATTTATCAGGAGCCGGACTTAATGCTGTTGAGTAGCTTTTTTTTTCATCTCTCCTGAAGACATTTAGTTTTGCTGGGCTGTTGTTCTGGCAGCCCTTTGCTATCTCTTCCAAGCAGTCATTATTCATCCAGGGCCTTAGACATTGAGTGTTGGCAGGATATTTAACCACAGAGGGCATCACAGCTGAGCCCAATCCTGCCCCCACCCAATAGCCTTATGTACAAACATTCTGACAAGGGTTGTTGGACAGTGATCACAAATGGGAACCACGGACAATTTTCTCTACCGACCCTCCCACCAAACTTGTGTGGAGGACGGGGCGGGCGAAACACTGAGTTCAACAGAAACCCCTACACCACTGCTGCCTTTGTGGCCAAGATAAACTAAGTCAGCACAGATCAGAAAGCAAACCTGACACACTTTTTGGTCTGTGTGATTTAGTAATACCCCTGGTTGTGCCTTCACATGTAAGGAAGTAGTTGGAGAATTTTGTGCTAAGATTTCCCCCCCTCCACATGACGCAAATTTGACGTTGATACGTACAATGTCTCAGCCCTGGTGAAGGGCTGGTGCATATGGTGTTTGTAAGGGTACATGGCTGGTACTGGTGCATAATAATGTCCTGTAACTTGTACATAAGTAGCCACTAGGTTCAGTATCTGTCCTGGTCAATCACTAGCTTTAATACGTGAGGTTCTGTCGCGTCTCCGCTATTGCATGTCAAGAGGACGGAAACGTGCCCAGTGCAAAAAAATTTTTTAAAAGCCTGTTTTGTGTTTTCAGTAAATGTCCTGTTGCAACAACTTCTCAATACGGAGGGGGAAAAAAATCGTGTAAGGAAAAACTATACTACTGTTTTAAAAAAAAACTTATTTATTTTTTGATGGTAAAGTGTACTTCACATTTTTAATGTTGGCGTTCATGATTCAAGTATTTCGAAGTGTGATATGTTTTTTGTTTTTTTTGTTTTTTTGTTTTTTTTTGATTAAAAAAAAGTAGCCGAAAATTAGGAGGGAGGTGTCTATGTGCACAAAAGAGACTGTGGATGACCCCCTTAATTTGTTTCACTTTTTTCTTTTTTTTCTCCTTTTTTTTAAACTTGTTTTGAAACTTATTGCAGTTTGAAAAAAAACACATTAGTGCTGCTGTTCAAAAAAGTTCACGAGGTCACAGGTCAAAGGTTGAAAGCTTAAAAGTTCAAATTGAATCAGCCCCTCCGCCCAGGAGGTCACCAGGTAGTAGGGGGGCCGGACTGCCCATTCGGTGCGAATCATCTGAATTCGGGGCTCCCCACAAGCTTGCTGTATAGCTCGGGGTTGCCCAAAGCGAGGCTCCCGCCAGGTTCCCGCTACCCCTGCCCACTCCTCCGGCACTGTTCCACTGTCCCAGGCCAGACCGCCCGCCAAACGAGTGCAGGCTGCTCCCGACTGGATCCATCTGGCTCTGTCCCGTCTCCAGTGTCTGCCAGCCTGGGGATGGTGTCGATAACTGACCTTGTGCAAAATAGCGGTTGACTTCCTCTTCACTGACAAATTCAGCAAGGATGGTAGTGTTCCCCAACACACACCTGCAATCAAGTTTAAAATAAAATTAATTGAGGACAGAATTACCTGTGGCCTGTAGAATTTAGGAACATAGGCCATTTAGCTTCTTGAGTCTGTTCCTCCATTCAGTGAGATCACAGCACTGTGACCCAACTCCATATACACCCACTCCCTAACCCCAAATATAACATTTTTTTTTGTGTTTTTATTTAGAAGGGAAGGAAAAAGAGAAAGAAAGAAATGCAGAAAGTGCTAGAAAGGTTCAGCATTAGAACCATTTCAGATGTTGGTTAACTGGGGCACACCCAGCATATCCTTTTTCTCCGTTTTCTTCTTTTCCACTAATATGCTCACCTTTTCCCTTGAAAATGGAATTATTAATTCAGGTCAGCATCACCCTTGTAACAGTGCACTTAAGAGTCCAGGAGCCTTAACAAGCAGCTGGGATTCAATAATCTCATCCTGAGAAGCAGCTAGGTAAGGCCATATAAACAAGGAAGGTTCACTGCTACCAGAGACTCAACTGGCAGAGAAGTTTTACCAGGTCCAACCAATGTTGAATCTTTCCCTAAGGACATCTGACTCCAATCAAGAGGTACTGCCCAAAGCAGAAAAACAATCATTCTGCTGGAAATCAAGAGAGGAAAATGCTACAAATATCACACATTAGTTAGTGTCAGAGAGAAAACAAGGCAGTATAGTGTTTCTAACTCTGATGAAACGCATCAAAGCACAATTTTAAGCTATCCAATTCCTTTCAGGCACTGGCTGATCTGTTGTGTATTCCCAGCATTTTCTCCTTTCATTTTAGATTCTCAGTATTGGTAGCTTTTAAGCTCTGACAGAAAGAACTGCTTTCACATCCTAGCTGAAAAGTTCACCGACAGTTCTGCTAATTTGGATAAAGGTGTTCCAGGACACATTCTGTCTTGTCGCTAAAATTCTGAACAATTTTGAAAAGGGGACCGCCGTCAGCGGTTTGTCGTGATGAGATTGCCCCCACCTCCCTGACTAGAGAACATTTTCTGGTGGCTAGGAGCCCACGAATGGAGGGAGCCAGTGAGGAATAACCAGTCACATCGTATCAAAGCCAGGACTTACATATGCAGCGCAGTCTGGGCCTTGGCAGCTTCTTGCTTGGTGCTGTATCGGACCAGTGCAGTGCCGTGTGTCAGGTTCAGGTGGAATGTTATCAGCGGGCCATGCTGCATGCAGATTGTTCGCAGGGTGGAGCCATCAATCTAAGAAGAAACAATATTTAAGCTCTTTAAACTTCATTTAAAAAAAAACTTGCTGGCACTACACTTTCCTCCAGTCACTCAGCCAAGTGTCAACTCTTATGCGTGATGCTACAGTGATTGTCGCAGCCTATTCCATTGGAGGGGCTTCACCATCAAGCTTGATTTCTTCCCCAGCCACTCACTCTACCGCCTTCCCCAGCCAAAGGCTGCTGGGGCCAAATGCCACCTGAGCTGCAACCCAACACTTATTCAAAGACCGACGGTCTCAGTAGTACACTGCGCAGGACATATACCAATAGTGCGGCTACAAACCGTTTAATCGTTAAAACACATCTCTTGGGTCAATGATATCAGCCAACAAATAGCAAAATTTTCACTTGCTTTTGAGAAAAGGATGCCCAGTTAGCAATGAAGTCTTTCTGCTTTACACCTTGGTTTTATCGCCCACTTATTTGAATACATTACGAAAAGAAGTGCATCTTTCCCATGTATCTGTTATTTGTTTCATTAAAATGATTGGTAACAGAGAGATTATAAGGTACACATTGGGTTTCTAACATAAACATTAATCGTCTCCTGTTCAGACCCGAGAGGTTTGTTATGCATTTCTGCACTTATTGCAGATTTTTGCTACTGTGATATATCTCACAATATCAACTGTTTTTATAATCAGTACAAGTGATATCTAAACCATCACTATTAAACATTAGAGTATTTTGGTGTCACTACACTATTGTGATGATATTGCTGAGAAAAAGAGACATGTCTAAGCTTTTCGTCTTGCACTCATCAGGGCACTCACAAGAATACCAATGTAAGGGGGAAAAACAATAATTTTTACTGTATCTGGTGAATGGTATCAAACAGCGTGTCCCAGCCGTTGTTTGCAGCGGGCAGGATACAGACCACACCCAACCAGCCCGTGCCTGCAAAACTCAAAACACAGTGTCCAGCATTAGATGTGATCCTGTGATTGGACAACATTTGCTAAATAATCCTCAATGTGCTAAGGATTACGCTGACAGCCAATTTAAGGTTGTCAGTTGGGCTCGCAGTGTGGCGCGCATTTGCATGTACTGAGAGCTACATATTAATACACAGAGCCCTGTTCTTTGCAGACAGAAAGAACATGTACATACACTGCAGCTAAACAAATAAGTGACAGTCATTCCTCAGGGTAACGCCTTGACCCATCAGGGTCAAGCTGCCTGGTTTAAATTTCAAACAATGCTTGGCAGTTAACTGTCAGTCATCATCACTGGTGCATTCTCCATGGCAACGTCACTTGCCAACCAATCAGTACTCTCTTCGCGTACAGTATAAACTGTTGTTTTCCCCCTTATATTGGTATTCTTGAGTGTCCTGATGAGTGCAACCCGAAAAGCTTAGACGAGTATTGCAGAAAAAAAACCCACAAGTTCTGTACTACCAAACGACTATTGTAATGATATGAATGCCCGTAACTTCATGCTTTATGACTTACTGCTCTCTTAAGGAAGAACTTCAGGGAATCCTGGAATATTTTTCTACTTTTAGTCCATACCTCCAGTTCTCTTTCTCTCCTTCCTGCTCTCCATTTCAGACTATATTTCCAGCTCTCTCTTCTTCCTATCCTAAATTTATATTCTCTTTCCTTTTACACTTTGCTTAGGGAACCAACTGCAGTGCTACATGGCAATGCTCCCTACAAACTTTCCTTTATTCATCAGCGATAGGGAGAGGTTTATTAGTTCTCTTTCCCTTTATGCTCCAAAGCTAGTGGCTACCAGGGAACTTTTATGCAATGCCAGGTGATCCTAACTATTATACGTTGCCAAAATCCTGGTGAAACCACTGCAAATCCATAAGGAATCTCAAGTATCTTTGGGATATGCCTCTCCTTATTGATCATTCTACAGAATTCCTATACCTGTGGAGTGAGATTATGAAGAACAAGCCAGGAGCTGACCCGACTAGATCCACCCGAACTGCCATCACCCCAGTTGGAACCTAAAGAGAAAGGGAAAAAAATTAGTGTTTTTTTTTAAAAAAAAGGTGCCATTTTCTTCTGGAAACGAAAGGACAATTCAGTCAATGTGACTGTGAACTGACTGATGAGAGCTGTCAGCTGTTTCTTTGACACTGAGAGCCACAACCCATGTTGAAAGGCACTAGCAAGATTAAAGATTGTCAAAGGGCAATGAGGTAAATCAGGATTATGATTAGTTAATGCCAAGCTTGAGGAAAAAGACTTGTAATTATAGCATTTTCTCATCCTCAGGATGCATCAAAGTGCTCTTCAGCCTTTAAAATGCAGCCCCGAAGCGTTTCACAGCCAATTAATTACTTCCAAGTGCAGTTTTGTTATGTAGGGAAATGCAGCAGCCAATTTGATGGCAGCAAGATCCCACTAACATCAATGAGATCTAGCTAAACAGTTAAACTGTTTCTGGCTGTTGATTGAGGACTCCTCTGCTCCTTCACCAACAGTGTCATCGTTTAAATCCACCCAAGGGTATAACGTCTCATCCGAAAGATAGCACCTCTGACAATACACCACTCCTTCAAGCGGTACACTAAAAGGTTCAACCTAGATTATGTGCTCAAAGTCATCATCCTGATTCTCTCTGTGCGCACTGGGGCCAAGATGACACTATTAGACAGAAAATAGATTTTTTTTCAAAAAGGATGGGAATGAGATAAGATCAGTTCACTGGCTCGAGGCCTAGCATTTCCTCTTATTGGGTATGCAAACAAACAAAAAAAAATTATTGTAGTGTCAGGGTAACTGGATTTAAAATAGATTTCGATTGAATCAAGTGAAAAAGGTAGAAAGAATGGAATGAAAGAAAAATACAAAGCGAGAGCAAGGTACATACTTAGGGCATATCGTGATTCCTGTACGCCCCACCCTCTGCTGAATCGGGGCGCTCCGCTGCCCCACAGAGATGATGGGGCCTTCTGATTGGTCAGTCCTGGTGGCGGCCGGGTTGGCGGGTTAGTGTTTTTAGATGACATCTGATTCTTCCACATCCTGGGATGCCCAATTGGATCTGGAGACCACGTCGACTTGAAGTCATTGAACTTGGCTGAAAGAACAACATGGTTCAGACCCAGTTAATGCAAAAAAATTGGCAAGGCTGGGCTATGAGTGAACCCCCTGAACAAATAAAATGGTACAAAATGCTGAAGATATTCTCATTGAGGGCTCAGGTACAAGTTCAAAATTTTTAAAAATCTGATTCTGGAACCTTTAAATTGTTTATCTATTAAATTTGTTTGGAAAGTGGATGACATATTTACTAAAAATCTCTGTGACTGGGAGTGAAGATCACCTGTAGTACAGGTCAGATAAGGTAGAAGGGCAAGGAATAACTGAATTCGATCGATAATGGCAAGGCAATTGGGTGACAAAGGAAACAAATGGAAGGGGTGAGGATGGGCATCAAGATTAAGAAGCATGTGTAGCTGAACCAGAGAGATGCTAATTACTCTGGTTGGTTTTGTACCACTGGCTCAAACTTGTGGCAGAATAGAGTTTAATGTTTTTATTGATAATTGTTCTTGTTAAGTGCCTTGGGGATGTTTTGATATGTTAAAGATGCTAGATAAATGTAAGCTTATGAAAAATCTATCTGCAGTAAGTTTCACATCACACATTATGTGGATCAAACAAGGAATTTGGTTTTGTACTTTATAGAAACCCTAGATCAAGCACCTGTCCTTCTTCATTATTGTCCTAACAGTTAATACAGGCGCATAATAGGCTCTGGGAAAACAAAACATGCCCCTACCTGAAGTGCTCTGTACGGTGCTGTAGGAGCTGTTTGAGGCACTATAGGACCAGGCACCGGGTGAAGGCAGCGAGGTGTTCAGGGAGGAACTGGACCCTATGACAAACAAGACAGAACCAGTAATCAACCCAATTCACAGCTTAACAAGAGGGAGCATTCAAACCAAGAATGCACAGTGTCTGTGACTGAAATTTTGCTCTAATACTACAACTGCTACCGCAAGTAACAAATGGGCAGGCCTGTAACAACCAAGGCTTTGCCCCAGTGGTCATTACAGTTTCAATTGGAGATAGTACAGAAATTTCACAAACCTGCCATTACATTTTATATATTATGATCACTACACAGTGGCTGCTTTACAAATGAGGGCAACTCGATACTTGCAGCATTGGACACAAGAAAGAAGGACAAAAGGCGACGGCAGGGTGATTCTTTCAACTGGTTGGCTTTTCTCAATTTTCTCCTCTAGTACAGATGAGGCTTGCTAATTGATTGCTTCTTCAATGACTTAACTTGGAACTTTCTGAAATTAGTTATGTACACAAGTCCAAGAAATTGCTAAGTAAAATTTCTACCTGATGTGACATGTGCAGAGGGGAAAAACCAAAGTCAGGCGATGATAGTACTGGTTTCACAGAGTGCAAGAAATAATTAAAACTTCCAACACAACATTATAGCTGTAATCTACTGTTAGGTGACGAATGGATGCTGGAGTCCTCCCAGGAACAGGTGCCATTCTGAACAATATTCAGATCCTTGGTGATTTTAGCAACAGTTAAGAGACACATCATTTCCGTACTCAGTTTAAGCTCAGGGTTACATGGATCATTTCTGTGCTGTCACTAAGGAAAGAGAATTGTACCGTACAAGATGAGAATCGCCTTGCCTTTCTCTGGATGAAAATGCCCACAAGTTGCACTGTCTGACTAACTGCTGTAGAAAGCTTGCAAATATACCCTGATTTTAGTAGAAAGAGACAACTGGCTCAGTTATTCCTTCACCAGAGGTTCTGTAAAATATCTCAAAATAGGAATTATTGAATCAAAGGCTCACTGTTGGGCATTAATATAAAGCAAAACTAAAAGCACATAAAACAGAAGGTAAATCGATCATGATCACATACCTGTGCTCCTGTCCCTGAGAAGTTGGTGTTCTGAGTCCGGGGATGGGGGTGCTGCAGAGCTGTTTATCATGCTCGCTGGGGTCGCATAGGGGTCTGATTCGGGGTCAATGTTTTGAAAACCCTTCCATGGTTCCCCAGGGCGGAACTCTGAAACCAAGATAAAGGGTGGGGTGGGGGGTGGGGTTATGCATCAAAGACATTTATTAATCAACTTTGTTACTTTATACTTGGAAGGCATCACACTTCTCACAATGACTATCACTTAGGCTGACACTCCAATACAGTACTGAAGGAGCGCTGCACTGACCGAGGTGCCTGATTTCTCGTATGCCTGTTGGAATTTAGCTTCAGCTGCAGTTCCCCTAAAATTGGTTTCTTTTGGCAGGCACTGAGATACCGGGACATGGTGAGCACTGAATCCAGGTCATGCCTCGTCGCTGTTCAGAAACACTATTCTTTGACTTTTGATCAGAATTGCCAAACTATACAAAGGCTTAGAATTCCTATCTTAAAGGTTAGCTAGTCTCTCAGATTGCAAAAGGAGATTACTTGTGCAACCTGGTTTATCATAGAGAGCTCACATTTTAACAAATCATATAAGTTATTTTTTTAAACATAGTATACAAGTAGTATCAGACCTGGAGGCCAACTCGAGCTGCTGGAACCATTCGAGAGCTTAGGGGTGGACCAATTGTCACTCGCAGGACCTGAATGGTTGGCCAAGGAGTCGCCTGCTATCATTTCATAATAGGGCAGACTATCTCGAGACTTCGGTGGTGCCATGCTGCTAGAAATAGCACCTGCAAAGTAACATAAAAATATAGGATTAATATGCAGATTATTTAGCTGGGTAATCAGCAACGCAGCTCCAGAGATATTGGTGCATATGTATATCTGAACTGAACAAGGGAAGGCATGACACAGTTGAACATATCCCTACAATGCAATCAATGAGTAGCACCTTAATCTGGTATGGGATAATCAGATAGGGAACAAATGTGTCTGAAACTACTCAAACAATTTGGGCTGAGTAAAAGTCTGAAATAGTATTCTCCAGACCTCCTCCTCAATTCAGCCAGATGGCATTTTCCTGCTCCTGAGAGTTCCCAAATGCAATTAGTGAGAAAGATCAGTTCACCTGGTCTCACAACTGACTCTCAGAGGCAAATTCCAATCAAACATCCCAAAATCCATCACCCACACACAAAACTGCTTGCAATTTGAATCCTAAAGTTAACTACCGCCAATAACATCGCTGACGAGTACTCTGGGGCATAGAACATTTTTGCAATGCTTAGTTATTATTCTGGCCTGTTCCTTTAAACCCACTGCTCAGAAGAACCCTATAGGTAAGCTGCCTAAATAAGCCTGGAGGACGATTAAAGTCTAATTTTTGTTGCCATTAGATGTTTCTTCAGACTGGGTCCCTCCTTGGCTCGTTAGCCCAAGAACCTTCCCTCTTTACCTTAGGGAGCAGAAAAAAAACTGACAAAAGTGACTGGGTTTATTTCTCTTTTTGTATACTACACCACAGGGACTGCAGTGGTTCAAGCAGGTAGCTCACCACTGTCTTCTCAAGGACATTTAGGGAAATAAATGCTGGCCTAGCCAGTGATGCCCACATCCTGTAAATGAATTAAAAACTTTCAACTTATTCAAATGGAATTTATTGATGTTTTACACTAAGTGTCACAGTCAATTAAAAAAAAATAACCACAGCTAAGTGACCCACTTCTGATTCAACACCACCACATCATGCTCTTTAGACTACATACAAACATATGGTTTAGGAGCAGGAATAGGCCATTCAGGCCCTCATTCTCCACCATTCAATAAGATCACAGCTGATTTTGTTGTGGCCTCAATGCCACTTTCCTGCCAACTCCCTATATCCTTAGATTCTTGACTAACAAGGGAGTCAATCTATCTCTGCCTTAAAAATATTCAATGACCAGTCAGCATGGTTTTGTTAAGGGGAGGTCACATCTGACCAATTTGATTGAATTTTTTGAAGAGGTGACCAGGTGTGTTGATGAGGGCAATGCATTTGACATAGCCTACTTGGACTTCAGCAAGGCTTTTGATAAGGTCCCGCATGGGAGACTGATAACGAAGGTAAGAGCCCATGGGATCTAAGGCACTTTGGCAAATTGGATCCAGAATTGGCTGAGTGGCAGGAAGCAAAGGGTGATAGTCGAAGGGTGTTTTTGTGACTGGATGCCTGTGTCCAGTGGGGTTCCACAGGGATCGGTGTTGGGTCCATTACTGTTTGTGATATATATATAAACGATTTAGACTTGAAAGTAGGAGGGCTGATCAGTAAGTTCGCCGATGACACGAAAATTGGTGGGGTGGTAAATAGTGAGGAGGATAGCTTTAGATTACAGGAGGATATAGACGGGCTGGTTAGATGGGCTGATCAGTGGCAAATGGAATTTAATCTGGATAACTGTAAGGTGATGCACTTGAGCAGGACAAATAAGGCACAGGAATACACGATGAATGGTAGGACCCTGGGAAGCACCGAGGATCAGAGGGACCTTGGCGTGCATGTCCACCGGTCCCTTAAGGTAGCGGCGCAGGTAGATAAGGTGGTTAAGGCGGCATATGGGATTCTTCCCTTTATTAGCTGAGGCATAGAATATAAGAGCAGGGAGGTTATGCTGGAACTGTATAAAACGCTGGTTAGGCCACAGCTAGAGTATTGCGTGCAGTTCTGGAATCCGCATTATAGGAAGGATGTGATTGCACTAGAGAGAATGCAGAGGAGATTTACCAGGGTGTTGCCTGGGCTGGAGAGTTTTAGTTATGAAGAAAGATTGGATAGACCGGGGTTATTTTCCCTGGAGCAGAGGAGATTGAGGGGGGACATGATTGAGGTGTATAAAATTATGAGGGGCATAGATAGGGTAGACAGGAAGGAACTTTTCCCCTTGATGGAGGGATTAATAACCAGGGGGCATAGATTTAAGGTAAGGGGCAAGAGGTTTAGAGGGGATGTGAGGAATAATTTTTTCACCCAGAGGGTGGTGGGAATCTGGACCTCTCTGCCTGAAAGGGTGGTAGAGGCAGAAACCCTCATAATATTTAAGAAGTATTTGGATGTGCACTTGCGATGCCATGGCATACAAGGCTATGAGCCTAGTGCTGGAAAAGGGGATTAGAATAGTTAGGTATTTGTTTGACCGGCGCAGACTCGATGGGCCGAAGGGCCTTTTTCTGGGCTGTAGCCCTCTATGGCTCTATGACCCTGCCTCTACTGCTCTCTGGTGATGTGCTCCACAGACTCATGACCCTCAGAGAAGAAAAATCTTATCTTAAATGGGAGACACCTTATGTTTAAATTGTGTCCCCTAGTTCTGGTCTCTTCCACAAGGGTAAACATTCTTTCAGCTCCACCCTGTCAAGACCCCTCAGGATCTTATAGTTTCAATAAGATCACCTCTCATTCTTCTAAACTCCAATGGATGCAGGCCCAGCCTGTCCAACCTTTCTTCACAAGATTACCCCTTCATCCCAGGAATCAGTCGAGTGAACCTTCTCTGAACTGCTTCTAATGCAATTATAGTCCTTTCTTAAGTACGGAGACCAAAACTGTACTCCAGATGCGGTCTCATCAATGCCCCATACAACTGTAGCAAAACATCCCTACTTTTATACTTCATTCCCTTTGCAATATACAACAACATTCCATTTGCCTTCTAATCACTTGCTAGGACTCTTGCTAGGGCTCAGTTCTGCAGGCTCCAGAAGTCCTCTGCTACCTCACTGAACTCAATATTCTTCAGATCTGAACCTAGACAGTGCCAACAGGCTGCTTGACGGTAAGGAGCATCACATTCTAATCTGGCAACTTCAAAGGCGAACAGAAATCTAAGCCAAGGGTTCCTACACTCCAATTTATTATATGACGGTTATGTTCAAAATGAGTGCCTTCATTATTCATAATCAATCAGCTGTTGAGCCTGATTGAGAAACCAAAGTGAAAGTCCAAGACGTAAAATTTAGGACAATACCAAAGTTGAAAAGAGGAAGACAGAAGGCACAGTAAATAAGTGATTAGGTATCAATTTGGGTTTTGAAAGGCTGCAGATTGTAGGAGAAAGGAACCGAAAGGGAAATAGAAAGCATCCATTAGCGCAAGTAACACTGCAAAAGTCTTCATTCAGCACCAGGTTTAAAGAAAGGAAGAATGTGGAAGTTGACATGTGTGTTCAGTGCAAAGCTCCATGTACTTTTTGGATAGTTACCGTTTTTGAGGGGGTTGTGATCTGGCGGCGGAGTGGCAGGGGAGAGACCCTCCATCGTTGTCCACTGCTTCAGCCGGGATTGCTGGGACTGAGGTTCCTTCATTCCTACAATACTGTTGACATCTAACTGGTTTACGTTCATGTTTGAACCCAGGCCTGAAATACAAAAGACATTTTAGTGTTGTTCACTCAAAATCCAGGGGCCCCGTGTAAAAGGTTTGTATAAAGAACAGGTTAAAAAACACAAGACAACCTGGTGAGGTGACTCACCCATTGGGTAACCCGGCTGAAGCTGTCCTTTGGTCTGGAAGTCTGGAAGGCCAGAGGGAAGAGAATTAGGCACAACATTATCCAGGTGCTGCTTGGGTATGCCGGGATGCGATGGTGAGTGTTTCATCCCAGGGGTGCTGTTGTGTCGGTGCTGTTGCTGCTGCTGCTGCAGAGCGTTTACAATACGGGCAAGCTGAGAAAAAAGACCACACAAGTGAGTGTTAAATACGGTTCATAGAGGGTCACTTGTTCATTTCCATTATTCAGTAATCTGGTTTGTTCCACCCACCCAACCTTCTAAGTGCTGAATGGTAAAGGCTAATGAAAATTAAACCCATGTTTTAACGCAAGATAACAGAACCTCCAAGAAAGAGGTCACAATGATTCCCTTCTCTCACTCCCCTGCTCCCACAAAAAGTCGAACAGCCTGGCGACATTTATCTAATGGGAGTTTAGAGAGTGAATGTTCACTTGGGCAGGGTACAGGAAAATGTCTGAGGAAGAGGGAAGAGTTTTAGAAAGGAAGAAGAGTATTTATAAAAGTTTTTTGAAATCTACATCAATAAATTTTCATATACTGGAACACGTATTTAAAAACTTCCATGACCTGATTGTAAACTTCCAAATTACTGTTCCCTCCACTTGAAATGAATTCCCAGTTAGACTCGATAAAGTGAAGATTAAAAAAAGTCTATGACAAGGATAGAATTCATGACTTCACCATGAATGGTCCACAGCAAGCAGCGGAAACTCAACAGTAATATTCAAGATGCAAGTTCAGTATTAAAATCTTTTAAACCTTATTGGATTAATCTGCAGTGAGCTGAATGTTTTGAGCCTTCGATTTCCTCATGATCTGAACTCTCAACAGGATTTTCATGAGGGGGGGCAGGGGGGTGGTCACTGATGAGTGCGCAATGTCATTGAACACATTGCAGTTCAAAGAGCAAACATATTCCTCCCGCCCCTCTGCGCAGTGTTCAAACCACCACTCCTCCATCCCATCTCCGGAAGTTGCTCTGTATCCAGTTAGAGATGTGCAACGAAAGCTGCAGTCAGCTCACTTTGCTGTTTATCTTGCCTTCCTATGCTGCACATTTGTCTGTTGTTTGCTCCAGGGGATGTGTAAATAAGATTGGAAATCAATGTGGAAGGTCAAACTTCACCGCATCAGTGTGTGATGCCAAACACTGGTTTAACTAAAGGCTACAATACAGGAAAGCTGTCTATTAAAGATGAATCAACATGTATATTTTTATAATTTTCCAATTTTAAATTTAGGTTTTCAACATATGCAGTTTTTTATTTTCATGTCGTCCAGTGACCATATCTCACATGAATCACAATAGACTTTAATCTATTCAGCAAGTGTTATGTTTGGTTTTAACCAGTGTGTGTGTGTTTAACTAATTATTCATTTCACTTTTTATTATTTTGAAAATATCAAATAAATTACCAAGTTAAACTGCACTACAGCCACTTCAGGTGATTCTCAAAGGTAACTAGAAAGTAGATTTGGGAGAGTGGGCCTAAATGGAAGATTATTTGAGGAAAGAAAGAGGGCAGAAAAAAATTATATCCTGGAACCAGCTGTCACTCTGGGCCACTTCCCTTACGTGAGTTTTAATATTCCCCAGCTAGCTTGTTAAGACTGCATGCAGTAGGGTCAGCAGGCACTCCACCACAATGTGAGGCAACCCCAGGCACAGGTACAAGATTCAACAGATTCTAACCAGCCCAGCTGAATGCTGTTAATTGAAGGTTAAACTGGGGTGCAGCACTGATAGTGATGCACCAGTGATATTGCTGCTATTTGTGGATTTGACTGTTCAACACTCCTGGCTTAAGAAAGAGTGGTAGCAAGTGGCAGTGAAGGGAGATATCTTAAATAAAAGTCATCCCCAGTCACTAAAAAAAGCATTAAGGTTGTTCTCCAAATTCCTTTTGCAACATAAAATGAAACAGTAAGAATGTCAGTATGTCACAGATTCATATGTTTAGCATCTCATACTTGCTGCTCTTGCTGTTGTCGGACAGCGGCAGAGAGCTTCCGTTGGTTCTGCAGCACTTGCTGCTGCTGTTGCTGAATCAAGAGCTGGTAGGCCTGTGTAGGAAGGACAAGATGCCAGAGTGAATGGGGGCAACAAGTCACAGTGAATGAGACCACCAGATTCTTTTAACTGATTTTGCTTACTTTGTTTTAGGTTGTACACTTTACATTCTCATCAAGGTCAGACTCAGGAATTAGGTGGCATGAAACATTTTGCCTTTTGTTACATTCAACAAGCAATCTGGACATAAAATTCATCGCTCCTTGTATCTGCCACCCTCCAATGCAATTTGTACACTTGGGGATGTTTTGTAACACCATTGGATATGTGGAAGATCTAAACTTTGAATAAGGTAAGACTGCTTCACCCAAAGCAGAAAAATCAAAATTACACTGAACCACAAATTGAATGCAGAGATGCTCTGCACAGCTTTGAAGATGTGCTGCAATCGCAGGAGAACCCTTTACCCTTCAGAATCTGCATCAGCATGCCATCGTTCTACATAAATGGTCCACGTCACACTATGAAGCCGAGCAGAAACGACACAGCCAACTGGCATTACAACATCATGGTGGAAGAACATTACTTACCAACTGGAGCTGTGGGAGTTGAGGAAGTTGACTGAGCATAGCTATTTGCTGAGGGGATAGTTGAGGACCAAGGCTAAATAGGGCTGGGTTCAGGGCGCCATTCGGAGTGGCATGCTTCAACATGGAGGCAGGAACCTACAATCAGAGCAAGGAATCCACATAGCACATTAATATATAAAACAGCAGTCATCAACACTCCAATTTTCTAACCTTAATCAGCAGTTCTGCATTCTCTCAACAATAGTTCTGCATTCACCTCAGAATTAGGACTGCTAATGTTCTCTGCTGATCAAGAGGCAAGGAGTACAGCAGTAATGAAAGTGACATGGATTAGCAGCATTTCTAACTCTCTGGTGGAATGTCTATTAATAATTGAGGGATGCCAATGCTGAAGAATGAAATTATTTCCCATTACACGAACTCAATGATACCATCAAGCATCCATTGTAAAGTCTAGCCCATTCGCCTGGGTTGGATTTGAATCTCTATTCAAGAGCTGGTCTATTACTCCCGAAATTCAAATACCCCCACTCTATCTTCCAAATAAATGTACAGCAAGAGTAGATAGAGAATGGAAAGGCTCTGTAGCTCAGAGGTGACTTAGTGTTACATACCTGAGGAGGGGGCAGGAATTGCGGAGGCACTTGAGCCCGAAGGTTAGGCTGGGATGAATTCATGGGTTGCACTTGAGGTGTATGCACACCCCTGGATTGTGCTGTGCTACCGCCAAATAAACCATGATTGCCATTCTATGAAAGAGAGAGGGAAACATTAAATCAATTAGATTGTCTGCCAGTGAACACTTTCATGCATCACTTAAATACTAATTCAATCAGGAAGGATGTCACCGCAGGATGCAGACATCAACACAATCTTTGCAACCAGCCTCTAAATCCAGTTCTTGTGCTGACATTTGCCCATCACCATGCTATTCTACTACCAAGCAGAGGAACAGCCTATAGCACAACCAAAGGTAGTCATAGAAGTAACAGAAGTTTGTTTTAACTGCAAGTCTCCTTTTTCCCAATCCCCAAGTGATGAAGCACTCCACTGTGGGTCTCAGATTCTCAGAGATTGAGTATCTGTGTTGACTCCACACTGGACTATCTAATTTTCCTGAGTGTTTTGATATTTGTTACCAGTGGTTGTCTACTTCCCACCTAAATGTCACAAGTAATTCAGCTTCAAAAGCGGCCTGCAGTTGATCCACGCATCAGTCTCACCTCTGTAGTGATAGCAATGCATTGATCACTTTGCTCCCCTTCCTTTCCAGTGGTGGATCTGTTCCACAATTGATGAGTGGAGTATACCATTTGGAAAGGTGGGGGCAATCCCAAAATGATGGACATTTTCCCTTATTGAGTGCTCCACTGTGACAAGGCTCTCTAACTGTTTATTTTTGTCATCCACTCCAGAGATGGGACCCTCTGTGATATGACCACTCTTCCCCTATTTGGAAAGGTAAACCTAAGAGGCTAATTTTTAACCTCTCAGGTTCTGAAGCCTCAGGGATCAGCCTGAGCTCTCATCTGTTCAGTGTTGTGCAATATTCTCTACTTAGGACATGAAATTGCTCCCACAACTATAACAGTCCCACCCACTTCCCGTTGTCTGTCCATCCTGTGAAAGGGCTGTAAGAAACAATATTTCATTCCACTATGTTATCTCTCAAAATGCCTTGGAGACAGAGTCTGAATTAGACTGTTTATCCATAGTATAAGTGGCCGTACTATGAAAAATCTGCAAATCCATCATTACATTTTACTGTCATCTCAGTGAAAGTACTTCTGGTGCAGCAACAGAGATGAGCTATTAAACAGTTGAGGAGAAGAATGCAGGCTTCAGAGCTGCACTCAAGAGCTCCTAAAAGTTCACAATTGTGAACTTTCATACAATGAGGTAACCCTTCTCAGCTCTGTTCAAGTGTGTCCACTCTAGGGGACGAGGGGAAAATAAGGGACAAATCTGCTGATCGCAAGACAAGTTCCTCACTCCCCTCGTTAAGCCTTCCTAACTGAAGTTGGTGTGTGAAGACCAAAAGAAAATAGAATAGTATTTACCCACCGAAAGGAAAAATGTATACTTTGCAGTATTAAAAAAACAATTGTTGCTAGCTCTAAAAATATAATTCTAGTTACTAGAAAATAGTTCATGGTGCAGTATAAGTTTATTTGGCATAATTTACAGTATACCAAATGTTTTTTAATACTGCAAATATTAGTGTTTTTTCCAATTAGTGATTTTGAAGTAGTCGACTTCATCCTTTTTCTCTTTATCATGATTAATGTTGCTGTAGTACAGAAGCATCACAACTGGTTCAGAGGAATAGAGAGAAACATATAACAACCAGAATTTAACTTGCGTAAAGGGGAAGAGAAGGTCAAGGTTTAAATTTGCTAATGATAAATAAATTATTGATAACCTTATTAATTAGTTCATTCCCTTTTCAGCACATAACAAAACCTAGGCATGAAAAGACACTTAGATTTGTTTGCTTAGAATGGAACTGATCGCACAATATCACAACATCCCAGTCAGAAGACACATTCAGAAAGCAGCCCTTACGTGTCTAGCGTTTAGATTTTGCATGTTAAGACCAGAGCCGATGCAGCCGAGGCTGGCGGTGGGTAGAGCAGTGCCCGAGGGAGACAGCTTGCAGCTCGGAGGAGGGGAGAAGGGCGAGTTAGGTGCCTCGTCAGACAGACACCCATCTTGATTGGAGAAAGGCAAAGTCAGCTGAAGGAGGGTTAGCCAATCAGCATGCAGTTGGGAAAACGGACAAGAAACAGCACAAAGATGAGTGTGGAAATGGCAGAAGGAAGAAACAAAAACGAGAAGAGAAAGCAGTTAGGCTCACACACACAGTTAGATATAATTAGTGCCTTAATCAAACTTTCACATACAAGCCCAGCTGGGTACAGAAAATACGTGGGCTACGGAGCTTTCTGCAGTGCTCGAGCAATTCATTCCACTGCAGGGTCCTTATTTTCCTGGTTGCTGCAAGAATCTAGAATCTAAAATTCCACAAAATTAACCTTTCCATATGCCATGCACTTTACCTCAGAGCTACATGTTAGTGCATTCATTGCTGCTATCTAAGATTTAGCAGACAGGCTGTAATGGAAACGGAACTACACAACCATCACATACACAATAGCCTTAGCTCATCTGCAGTATTTACACCAATGGAATTCAGTGCTGCCTGAACACAACAACTTTTACCAAGTCCAAAATCAGTTAGGGAAGGAATTAAGGCTTAAATTTGATGATCAAAAAACTTACTGATAACCTTAATAATTAGTATAATCCACTTATGATACATAAAAATGCAGGCAAAAAGACACTTAAGAATTGTTTGGTTCGAATGGATCAGATTGTAAACTCAATTTTAACAAGGGGTCAGGGAAATGGAAGGTGAGACTCTGAAAATATTCCACAGATGATCCATTTTTGGGCCAAATTTAGAATTAAATATGCAAAATAAAAAGTTTGGCAGTGGCAGATACAAGTTGCTTTCCATTAGCTGACCAGCCACTAACAAAAAAAATGAACCTAAGCTTACATTAAATGGAACAGAAAGAAATTCTGTCAGCTTGGCTCATAGGTAAATGCCTGCCTCCAAGTCAAGAGGGCTGTGGGCTCAAGTCCCACTCCATGACTTGAGTGATAACCTAGATTAACCACTAAAGTACCAACTGAGTGGCTGCATTACAAAAGTTGCTTCCCTTAGAATGTGATATATCTCTCTGTTCCAGTAAGGTTCAGGAAAATATTAAAGATCTATCGGAACAATTTGAAGAGTAGGAATTTTTTCTGGTCTCCTGGTCAATGTCTCTCCCTCAGCTACTTACTAGAAAGAACGAATAAAAGGCAAAATAAATTGCTACCTGACCAGCTGATTATTTCCAGCATATTTCAGATGGCTATCCCATTTTCAACCCCCTTTGCTTGCACCTTTATCCCTTTTGTCATTTATCCTTTCCTGCCTTCCAACCTATCACAGCCTTTCTCTTTTATTTTTTACTCCCCTTCCCCCACTTTGCTGTTCCTGTACTTGCTTAAAACTGATTACATCTAACATTTTCCAGTTCTGAAGCATTAACTGTTTTTCTCTCTCCACAGATGCTTTCTGACTTGTCGATTATTTCTAGCATTTAGCTATTAGAAACAGACATGGCCTTTTGTTCATTGCGGTTTGCAAGTCATTATTGTGTATAATATGGCTGCTTCTTTGGCCTACATTAAAAAAAAAGTCAATGCATTTCAAAGAAATGCTTTGGGATGTTTCTGAAAGAAGTGAGAAGCTACATAAATGCACATGTTTAAATATATAAATAACAGGCAGTAGGAAGCTTACTTTCTCAAAGTAGGGTCCACTGTCTGTGGTGGGCGAGTCTTTGGAATTTGGTGGCCGGAATCCTGATCGATCCTTCCTCATCATTCCATTGTAATCCATGTTCATTCCCCGTTTGTCAGATTCCAGCTTTTTGTCTGGTAGACCACCTAAAAAAGCCAGAAAAGACTGGTTTTAATGATGGACATCAACCCAGTTAAAGTGCACTTCCTCTCAAACACAGGCATGAGTATATATTTGAGTGTCTCTCTGTATACATTTGAGATGGTCACCAAGCTACTTATCTATTTACATCTACAGTCCAGGCAAAAGAAAGAAAATGTCAACTAAGGAGAGTTACTTGGTCGCTTGCACTTAGTGATGTGATATTATATCCTATGACTAGAAAGTCTCAGGCTCAATTCATGTTTTGCGCTGAATTAGATGGTCTCGGGCAGGACAGCTGTTGGGGTACAGAAATATTCTAGGCTGATTAGGGAAAAGCCATTAAGGTTTTCTGATCATGATGGCTATCCCATGACCCAGTTGGAAACTAGATGCACGTGGACATGGTAGCACAGAACAGGGAGGAGGAAATGGGGAGAGGAGAAAAGGTAAATCAGAGTGAGATACTTTGCTCTCCACAATCAAAATATTTAAAAGATTAGCAAGCTAGAGAAATCTCACAGAATCTCAAGTTTAACATCTCAGCTGAAGGGAAAGTTTGAGGTGTCATAGGGTGGTTTCAACTGTGCCCCGCTAAGAATCAACTTTCAGGAGTGGTGAGGAAAGAATTGCAAGGAAGATGTTATATGCATCAATGCTCAACCTCAGCATTGTTTGCATTGTTAACCATTGACTATTAGAATACAAGGGTGATTTAATAAAAATAGCAGCTTTAAAGCAAATCAGCTGCCTGAAATAACCCAACTTTATTCTGTTTAATACTCACCAACAGTTAAGTCCATCTTGTTACTAACACCATCTTCGGAAGACTCCCTCTGTGAACGGAACAAAAACTTGTAATAAACAATTAAAATAGCAAACTATTAAAATATGAATAAAATAAAATTTGGTGTTGCCAGTTTGTTACTATGGGCAAAATTTTTTGTCCCTTGGGCGGGCGCTCACCCGGCCCGAACTGGAGTGAAATAGTGTGCGATGACATCAGGTGAGCGCCAGTCTCGAACAACCCCCAGCGATGGAAATTCTACCGGATGAAAGCCTTCCCCCAGGAGCTAATTGCAACTGGACAACCTGGAAGTGCCTTAACAGACTTAGGGCTGGTGTAGGTCGTTCAAAGGTGTCACTAAGCAAATGGGGGTGTACAACCAACCCGACAACTTGTGAATGTGGAACTGAGCCACAGACTATGCAACATTTCCTGCAATGCCTATCGCTAGAGGAACTCTGCACTGTTGCAGATCTTGCCGAATTCAACAACAAGGTGCAAAAATGTTTCCAGTTCTGACTGTCCTTGGACATGATAAGAAGTCAAAAGCAGTATTTTCCTATATATTATGGCGGGAACAAGCCAAGCAGTGCTTCATAAGAAATCGCAATCTGAACAAAGTTATATATTGATACTCAAGAGACATAAAACACAGGAATAATAACTACACCCACCACAAAGTTTGTAGACTTCTACTTCTCTGTTCCTCTCCCCATGCTGGTATACAACTACTTCAATGCCATCTTTCATAGTTAACTTCCTGCTGAACACCGCCCCCCCACTGACTTAGGTTCTCAGTGTATTTGTTCTCATTTACCACCCTCCCACCTCGCCAAACTCCTAGGCTGAAAATTAAAATTAAAGATTACAATCTAATGTCAAACAAAATAAGCAGCACAATCATTTCAAAAGATCATTTATTTATTGTCTAAAACTATCGCCAAACAGAATACTGTCATGTTATTATTGCTCTTTGGGAATCAATACAGCACATCAGTAAGATAGAGCATTGCAGTAAACTTTGTTAAAAGGTGATAGATGATCTGTCTCAAGAGTAACTTGAGAAATAAATAAACAAATATGCTTAATGATTTTAGATCAAATAGATGTTATGATCTGTGAACCAACTGAAGAACTTGATGCAACAAACGCACCAAAATTGCAGCCCTTGTAATGATCAATGTCATCGCCAGGATTAATGTGTGTGTAATTTACAACATTAAACCTGCCTCTGACCAAGCCTCATTACCCTTAGCTACCTGTGACACAAAGGTGGAGTTTGGCTGTTGGATAAAACACACTGAGATGAACTGCAGTGTAAATCCTCACCATCAGTTTATTCTCATGTTTAGTTTACTTCACTTTTTAAAAAAAATAGCACAATTATTGACTTTTTTTTTATTATTCATTCATGGGATGTGGGCTTCACTGGCTGGGCCAGCATTTATTACCTATCCCTAGCTGTCCTTGAGAATGTGGTGGTGATTATTTTTATATTTACTGGATTGAGCATTTTGTACTGTGTAACAGTGGAATAAGGTTCTGGAGGGTACAGGTCTAATGTTGGTGGTGACAATAATAGTGGGAACAAATTGAGAGCGTTACACACAAAGTACACTACGTATTAAAGCCTGTGATTTCTTCTATTGTATATTGTTAGCAATGTAATAAATAACAAATAACACTAACAAGTTGGATAGGATTCTTGATTGACAAGGATGTCAAAGGGTATAGAGGGTAAACAGAAAAGTAGAGGCCACAATCAAATCAGCCATGATCTTATGAAATGGCAGAGCAGGTGCAAGGGGCCAAATGGCCTATTTCTGCTCTTACTTTGTAGCTTTATATGTAACACTAAGCATTATAACCAACTTGCCCCAATTTTTTGCAAAAGGGAATAAATGCATAGTGCGGTCTTATGTTCACAATTCTAATCAGGTCTAAATGATGGTTCAACTTACATTGCAATACATTTCAGTCTACTTTATGTCACAAGAGTACACCTTTTTGTCACGAGGCTCAAAGTAATAAGGTTAGTCAGCAGCAGGCTTAATGTGATAAATTTAAGCAGCAAATTAGGTACATCAGATCTCCAGCGTGTTCAGTAAAGCTGTTCTTACCAGTAATCCCATTTTGGAAAATTGCGTAGAGAGAGGATTTATCCATGTGTCATTGTTCCCACCTTTCATGGAGCCCTGGAGGTGAGATTCAGAATAAGCTCAGTTATGATGAAAATGTTAAGCTGCCTTTACTATTTCAGATGCTGACAGACCTACTGTGCCTTTCCAGCATTTGCTAAACTTTTTCAGATTTTTTTGATTAATAATTTTTAAAACATTATTTGTGCCTCTATTTCAGGACCAACCTATTCAACTGATTTAAACCCACGTGAACCACAACCCCTTCTCCCCATTCCACTGGATGGCATTGATAAACACTGAAAACTCAAGTTCTGGTTAATTTAATGGAGCTTTTCACAAAAAGGATGATTTCATGATTTGTTAAAATGTTTTTGTTCTCCCTCCCTTTTTCCTACCAGAAATAAAAAAGCCACTATAAAACCTGCAAATGGAAACATATTTGCTTGAAATGGCACTAATGAATGCTATCATAGGTGATAGCTGCACATTTGTACAAGTGCTCCTCTGCTATTGGCACCACATATCATGCTTTAGAACTGTTGTTGTGCAGCCCCAAGCATGCATGTGTTTTCCTTGATGAAGAGAGTGCTACCCACACCACTTAACATCACTAGAACTTAATGCCCAACAGCAGGGGGAAATGGCTTCAGCCAGGCTGCTTCTGAGGAGCAGTGTTAATCAACAAGTATTGTTAAATCACAAATAGCCTAACTCAAATACATCAAGAGGGTAAAAGAAGCATCAACATCAGGAGCTAGTAGCACTAGTAAAATATAAAGCAGAGTAGAGTCCCTTCCTACTCTATCCCAATAATATACTTCAGCCATGCTCTCAGGAAAGGTCCATGGTTGGAAATTAGAAGAATGGTAGGTGATTTAATTGATCTTAATTAAACTCTTGGAGTACATGACAGGGTGGATGCTGAGAGGCTGTTTCCCCTGATTGGAGAGTCTAGAATTAGGGGTCATGGTCTAAAGATAAGGGGTCAGCCATTTAATAGTGAGATAGGGAGGAATTTCTTTAGAGGCTTGTGAATCTTTGGAATTATCTACCCTGGAGAGCTGTGAATGCTCAGTTGTTGAGTACATTCAAGACAGAGACCGAGAGATTTTTGGGCACCGAGGATATCAAGGGATATAGGGATAGGGCAGGAATGTAAAGTTGACGTAGGTGATCGGTCATGATCAGTCAATGGCAGCTGAGGCAAGAGGGACTGCCTTGGCTTACTCATGATCATATTTCTTATGTTCACTGCAGCAGTGTGACATTCCTAGTTCTCCACAACAGTGATCCCTTTCTAATTGAGACAGGTGATCAATTTAGTGCCGATTAATGTGAACTACATGCCGTGTCATGTGTACAACCCACTACTTACTCTTGGATAGAAACTCCATGAAAAAACTCTAACAGGAGCACTCTTATTGCCAAGAGAGAGGGAATTGTCAAGTTCATTAGGTTGGGTTGCACTCGCACAGCTCCAGGTCCCAGAGGTGAAAGGACATGATGCCAGCTACTGCAATCCCTCGGTTCTCTTACCAGCTTAAACTGGAACAAAATCTAGATTAAAATCATGTTGTGATCCCAATAATGCACATTGTAACAATACTTCTGGAATGAACTAGCCTTAGTGACTTTAAAAAAACCCTGAGCCAGGGAAGGGAAAAGACTATCTAAATGACACCTTTTATATTTGCAGTTCTTTTCAAAGCTCTCAGTTTTCAGTACCATAAAAATTTCTACTGGTTGGATCACTGATAAAGATCCAAATTGTTCAGGAAAGCCAGCTACTGTTTTGCACTGCTGCTTGTGGCCAGTAATAAAAAGATGCATGAGACAATTCACGCATTTATAATCTTTATAATACAATGGAACAAATTTCAACAAAATACCTTTAACATGGTATAAGCGTGCAACAGAAACAAGTCGCCATAACTAGAATCCCACAACAGGAAACATGACTAATTCTACTGGAACCCCACCTTCTGAAAAAGCGCCGATATTACTCAGCAGCTGCTTCCGTTACTTAATGTTATTACTTCTATCTTCAGGCAACATTGTAATGTGAGCTGTCTAGGAAACTGAACAAGCATGTGATGTCTTTCCCCCTCAAAAATTATCATTCAGAATCCTCCCCCAAAAGAGACTGTAACAGACAGGTTTCCCGGCTGCAGATATAGAACGGAAAAACTGGGAACACTGAAAATCTGAAATACAAACAGGAATCCTGGAAGTACACAACAGGTCA
The DNA here is from genome assembly GCF_964194155.1 of Cetorhinus maximus. Taxonomy (NCBI): domain Eukaryota; kingdom Metazoa; phylum Chordata; class Chondrichthyes; order Lamniformes; family Cetorhinidae; genus Cetorhinus; species Cetorhinus maximus. Next base: position 23,408,691 of record NC_135907.1, read on the forward strand.
GCACCTGAAGAAGAAAATTAGCCATGATTTCAGACATGAAGACCTGGGAGCTCTGAAGAAGAGTCCATACTTGAAATGCTAACCAATCTTTCTCTTGCAGATACCGATCGACCTGATATGCCTCCAGAATCTCCCATTATTTTTCTCTTGTCTACCTACCTCCTACTTGAAATCATTGAAATAACCAGAGGGCAAATTGGCGTGTTAGAAAAAGACACACAGAGAGGTCACCCCAGCCTCTGTCTAGATGCTGGACTTGAACCAGGCTTCCAGAAACTAGAGAAAGATAATTCACCATCATCTTAACCTTAGTAAGAATTTGCCATGCTTACCTTGTGAATTTTCTTCCCGCCTGAGGTCCAGTTAGATGAGTTGTAGGGTGAACTACTCTCCTGAGTTCCAGCACTGTTCCACAGGCCAATTGAACCATCATCTTCTTCCTCCCAGCTTGGGGGGCGGGTATTTGCCACAGCAGGTCGATCACCACCACCCCACCCATCCTGCATAGATTTTGAACCTGAAGAAAAGATTTTTTCAGCATGTTATTCCCCAAAATAAATCAAAAATAAAAAACCCTCAAAACTTACTACAGAAATACATCTCCCGGTCACTTAATTATCCAAGGTGATGAAGAGCTCCCTCCCAAACAGCACTGTGGGTGTATCTACACCACATGGACTGCAACAGTTCAAGGCAGCTGCTCACCACCACATTCTCAAGGGCAATTAGGGATGGGCAATAAAAACGCTGGTTAGGACGCCAAGTCCTGTGAAAGAATAAAAAAAAGCTGAGGTGTAGAACAAGGAGGTCTCGTATTGTTTCAAGAGTCCGAGCTGAGCCAGTTGTCATAAACATGTGTGGAGGAGGAAAGGAAAAAAATTGAGAAAATAAATTTCCTCACAGGTAATGATGAACTAACTGAAACCTTCTTTAATAAAATCAGTCAGCTAGGAGAGAGTTATACATATAAATGCAAATACAGCTAGAAAGTTGAAAAAATTGGTCAACAGTTCCTAAATACTAGGCTGGTTTCACTTTTAAAACGTGCAATTAAAATATTAAAAATATCCTTCATTCAGTTCTTTGATCTTCAGGTAAACAGAACGGCAGGTCATCAGAGATTTCCAGTCTCGTCAGTGATGTTAGTAGGTTACTCAAATCAAATCGACACTGAAAACCAGTTAACAGGTTGGATCCAGAAAACCAAATGAAAAATGATTAAGTTATGAATGGATAGGGAGGTAGTGTGTCACTTTTGAAAATCTCCAACTTAAAGACAGAAATAAACAGTTAGCAAGTTGTGTTTAGAAAGTATGCCTAATTTTCCAGTAGTCAAAATGACCTTCATTGCATTTGATAAATTTGACTAGGTTTCACTGGATTTTAAAATCATGCTTCTTTGAACCATTTCACATAAATGGTTGTTGTTCCATTAGTGGGGCTTCACGTATATGAAGTATATGTGATTCAGCTCTAATCTTTCAGTGTCATATTCAGATGATAGATATTTGTGTAGTTTAGATTCAATTTTCCACTGCCTAGCCAGTAAAATCCAACAGGAACATTATGTCATCACTTTTTGATGGAAAATCATGCTGCCCAGTAACAAGCCCCCTCAAAAAATAACACCAAGTAGAACACAGAAGTACGAAATATATCTATTCCTCCTCCCCTAGGGACTCAGACACAGTTCCATGTTTCCTGGAAGTCTTCTGGAAAAGTGGCTTGCTCAAGTGACCAGTCTAGATGGTGAAGCATCAGTAGACTATTTTATTATATAGAGTAACACAACCAAGCCCAATGCAATCCTGATCTAGTGCTCGTTCAAATGTGGAGGGCTCCAGGGGCAGCAATTTGTTTGCAATATTCAAAAACTCATTTGAAGGCAGCTTAAAGTTTGCAATTCATTAGTCCAATGAAAAGAAAAGAACCTCCTTCGATTGCTGATGGGAGTTCCTGCGTATTTATGCTCCGGATGCCAAGACAGGAGGTAAAAAAGAAAGATAATCCTCAATATTTCCCTGTTAATTCAGCAGATTTTTTTGGCATGTGAGAGGTTGCTACCTATTCTGATGGGGGTGCAGGTTGCTTCCTATTCTGATGGGGGTGCAGTGCTTTCCTCTGGCTGCCCATGACACTGTGGTGACTTGTCCTGTGCAACAAAGCAAGGAGAAGGGTCCTCCTGCAGTAGCACTGTGAATGTGTTTTACTTAACTAACAAGCGCTGACAGCCATGTCAGAGATGCTGGGTGGGAGGTATTCCTGAAATTTGAGAGAAATATTTTAAACAGGCGCACAGACTGCCCTGAAGTGAACTGCCTACATTAATTGGCAGAGGTGTACAATTTAATTCTCTATTCTTAGTTCTCTCAGTAGCTCCTATGAGCCTTGATAAAGGTCATCAGTATTCTTCATTTGAAGAAAAATACAATGGAGACAGCAGAACAAGACTTTCTATGCTTCTCTCCCTGTTATTTTCTGGTGCCATTTACATCTCTGCCAGTCCCATCTTTTGTTTAGACATATAATAATATAAATTTAATCACTCCTGACTTCCACCCTATTAGACCTTCCCCTTCGTTACCTTTCTCCTTCCCCTCACCTTTCCCTGTCTCTATATTAGCATGAAAGCTGTTCATCTGTATTGTGTTCCAGTTCTGATGAAAGATCATTGACCTGAACATTAACTTTGCTTTTCTCTCCATAGACGCTGCCTGATCTGCTAAGAATTTCCAGAATTTTCTGTTTTTATTTCAAATTTCCAGCATCGGTGGTATTTTGCTTTTTTGCCCCAGTATGTGGAAGCCCCAAGCTTGGTTGGTGTTCCATGATTTGATCTCAGCCAGGATATTAGTAAGAAAGCTGCAATCAGTCTCAGGCTGGGGGAGGAGAATACAAATCCTGAAAAGTTGTCCAGGTTTGCTCTCAATCATCAGCTTGGTGAATCCTGCTGGTAAAGTGTGTGGATATCAGGCAAGGACAGGTGGTGTCTTTACTGATATCCAATTGATAAATCTAAATTCATAGTTGAGGAACAGGCACTTATGCAAGCTACTGTCAGGAAGCAAGTGCCATTGGAGCCACATTCCAGAAATCAGTGCTGCACAGAGGGGAGAGAAATATGCTAGACAGGAAGCAACGGGAAGAACATGCATGGTAGAGGTTTAAATGCAACCCTGTCCCCATTTTCACTGGGTTTTGCTTGCTGTCTTATGTACTGCAGAATGCTGATATTCAGGAAACCCAAGCTGGGCAACCCCATGGGATCATGTTCCAATAGAATGAACCAGCAAGATTCAGTCTTGAGATGGTCACCATTGTTTAAAAAGAACTGCAGATAAACACACGTTAAACGAAAGATAGGATCTTTGCATTTAGCAAAGGCAGCCAAATTCAAGGGTTTTACATGTCTTTGAAGCTCAGTTATGAGCAATGCAGCAGGGGATGTCAGGTGACTGTAACTGAGAAAGCAAGCCATGTCAATAAAGATTATTTAAAAAATCTTCCTTAAACTAGTGAAGAGACCAGAAATATTTTCCATGGCATTTTGTTAAAACCCCAAGCAAATTGTCAGATGGCTCAGGCTTGATAGATTGAAATGTTCATGAAAAACATGTTCTTTGATTTAAAGTCCCAAAAGCAGGATCTTGTCTGTTGGTTATAGTCAACTAATGTAAAACAGCAACCTCCATAAAGAATCCAGAGATCCCTTTTCTAGTAAAGGGAATGCAGCCTGTAGGCACAAAGAAGCCTCTGTATGTGTGTGCAGCTCGGACTTCCTGCCATTAGTCTGTACCTACTGCCAACTTCTCTTGTAGGACAGTTAACTCAGTTTAAAGGGACATGGGGAGGGTGGGGAAAAGAGTCAGAAAAAAGTGCATCACTCAGACAGCAGCAATGGTTTACCCTTGCAGTTTCTCCAATCAGAGCACTGGACAGGACACACATGCAGGATTAACAAAATTTGACTGTCAGGAGATTAGGAGAGCTGCCCCCTCACTGCACCATGTGTGCAACAGTTGTAAAGGAAGCAGTTAACCAATCACGATGACCTCTTATAAAAAGCTGAAAAATTATCTATTTTAGATGGCAACTGAAGTGGATAAAGACAGAGACAACACATTAAATGGTCAAAGAGTGCAGGAATGATTTTGATTATACACAAGGATACTTTCGAAGAGTTTTATCTGTGATTGGGTGCTTCCATCAGTTTGGTAGATGTGGGCTCCAAATTAGGGGAAAATTCTGAAAATGGTCATGGATCTGAAACTCTAACTTTTGCTTCTCTCTCCTCAAACAAGTTGCCTGACCTGCTGAGTATTTCCAGCATTTTTTGTGTTGCTACTGCTGCACTGTTTCTACACTGGCAATAACAACAGCTTAAACAGAGGGCACGCAACACAAACAGTTAATGTTTTTTTTCTCCGGAAGGTTCTGACACATTTTGGAGTACCAGGCCAGAATGGATATCCTTCATACAACATCCTAAACAGAGATCTTTCTGACACACAATTCTCACACAAGGCATTTCCAAGTAAAGGCCATGGATTATGATGACAAGTTTTTCCTTCCATGGTCCAAGTGCACTGAGGCCAATCATGCTGCAGCAGCTGCTGCACTGGGAAAGACCCATTAACTCAGGACATGCCAGGGTTCAAACCTGGGATCCTCCTGGTCCATATGGTTCAATTTCACACTGGCTACTTCAGCAACTGTGTGTGTGTGTATGTGTGTGTGTGTGTGTGTGGGGCGGGGGGAGACGATGACTCAGTACATTGTGCCAGCAATCTCAATCCATTACACTGAAGCCGAACTAGATAATGTTGGTTCTGATTTAGAATTAAATTTAGTATCACAGTATCTTTCTCAGTTACCATGAGAAAATATTTAGACATTTAACTTTTATGTTAAAGAAAAAATGCTAACATTTGATGAGTTATGATTTTTCCCTTCTCTGAACTGGAATATGGTCCTATAGTTGTTGACAGCTCTCCAGTAACTGGATAAGGATCAGATGTGGGAACCCTGACCAAGCTTCCACTCCCCAGTCCAACTAGCATGTTCTAATCCTTGTTGGAATCAGTCAACTCCACAGAAACACCAGGAATTAAAACATGGAACCATATAGCTTAGTGCTACGTTCATCAGTGTGTTTATCCACAGGAATAAAGGAGGAATTGGTACTTTAGCGTTGTTAGAATAGTCGTTTGATAGTACAGAGCTTGAGTATTGCTGAAAAAAGACATGTTGCCAAAGCTTTTCATCTTGCACTTATCAGGACAATTCGCAAGAATACCAAATGTAAAGGGAACAACAATTTAGAACAACAATGAAAAGAGTGTGCTGATTGGTTGACAATGGACACCGATTGGTAGAGATTGGTTAACTGGTGCTTTCTCCATGGCTAAGCCTCTACCAATCAGTGCCAACCAATCAGCACTCTCTTGTCATGAAGTATAAATTGTTGTTCCCTTCACATTTGGTATTCTTGCAAATTGTCCTGATGAGTGCAAGACAAAAAGCTTCGGCAACATGTGTCTATTAGCATACTACAAGATCCAATAAGATCCAATCTTCCATAAATTAAAACTCCACTGAATTGATAACACATTATATTTTTACTTACTTATATAAAAATTTAGAACAATATACATACTACTGGGCATCTTACCAGAACTTGATGTGGAACCTCGTCCTGGAACCGCATTGGATGTATTTGGCTCCCGTGGCATCGGCCCACTTCCAGAGCTCTCGCTTTGGGAGTTCTTGTCCCACAGATTCACATTCTTATAGTTGTAGCTGTTGGGATCTCCCCAGGCTGAGGTGCCATCATCTATCTCCATCTTTCGGGAGATGGACTGCGGTGAAGGCTCTTCCCATCCTGTAGGTTCTTCCTCCTTTGGCACAATTGGGATGGGTGCAGGTGGCACAGGTGTTGAGCCCCAGCCAGGTCCTGATTGCCGGCTACCAGCAGGCGTAGTGCCCCAAGAGCCAGAGACATCTTGTTGCTTAGTCCAATTAGGAGTGGCTGTTTTTGATGGTTCACCCCACCCCTGGTGTCTTGTGGGGTCCTCCCACCCACTTCTCTGGTTTGAATTAGAATTACTGCCACTTCCCCAAGATCCTCCATCACCACGCCCACTATCGCCCCACCTCGAGTTCGAACTGTCCCAGCCACCCGCTTTTGGTTGTTCAGCTGGTTGCCCACTTCCATCGCCCCAACCATTATTGGGAGACCAACCTGGAGTTGGTTGCTGCCTTGCACCCCAACCAGGTTCCTTGATTCTAGGCCCATCATTCCATGATGGTGCCTTCTCTTCTGGTGTTCCACCTCCCCAACCTTGACTGTTCTTTGGGTCCACCCATCCACTTGGACTCTTAGACTCCACGTTTGAAGACTGCGGAGCATCTCCCCACCCAGAGGTGCAGTGACTGCTTTGACTGGGCCCTTCGCCCCAGCCCCCTGAGTTAGTGCTCTGAGTGGTGGTGCTCTCCCACCCTTCTGTTCCTCTATCAGTGCGCCTCTCATTCCTGGGCGACTCCTGAACATCCCACACTGTGTTCTGCTTTATCTGAGTTTGGCCCCACCCAGTGTTTGACAACACTCTAGGGTCCAGATCAGCCCTGCTTATTACAGATTGCAATACCTCCTCTTGATCAAGAGGATCAGTCTTGTTTAAGCGCCGTCCTCCTGGGTGGTTTTCAGAGCTTCCCCTTTTGTTGTTGCTTCGGCTACCAGAGTCACTCCCAGTGGAACTAGAGGCCTTTGCCCAGTTGGAATTTTGGGAGTTCTCTCCTTGGTTTTCTGGGAGGGGATTTACCCTGTGATTGTCCCATCCGCCTGTGCCACAGTTCTGTTCATTAGGAGGGCCACTCCATTCCCCTTCTGAGCGATTATCAGTCCCTGGCTGTTGACCCCACAAACCCTGAGCACCACCCGATGCTGTTCTGTTCCCTTTCCCCCAATTTTTTGCTTTGTTGGGGTCTTGTGCCTCAGAGTCCCACGATCCGCCATTATTGTCCCATGATTCAGTCCTTGATCTATTCACCAATAACTGTTTCATACCAGAGCTAGCTTTAGCTGCATCATCACCATTGCGTCCATTATTGCCATCAGCTCCTGTACCATTTTGTCCAGAAATTGTATCAGTTCCAGAAGACCCCCAAACTGTATTCCAAGTTCCCCCTGTTCCCCGGCCCTCCATAGTTCCTCTAATACTGCCTTCGGATGAGGCTTCAGTGCTCACAGGTTGATTCAATACCAAGGGGTTTCCCAAACCTATTCCCAAGGGCATGTTCCAGGTCCCATTCCCTGTCGTATCTGACACTCCCTTGTTTTGCAAAGAGTTCCCGGTGCTCTGTGAGCTTGCGTTCAAAGAGTTAGTGTCGCCATTATTTGGTCCATCAGTGTTAAGAGCTTGAGGCTGTTCTCCAACAGAAGCGTTCCATGTAACACCCGCATTTTCCGTTTTTGACTGTTTTGCCCAGGCGCTTGCAGAAGTACCGTCCTGATCCCTAGGGCTTTGACCTACTGCACTAAGTTGTGCACTGGAGCTCGAAACATCCGTCTCCAAAGTCCCTTTTCCAGAATTGCCCTCCTGGCCCAATACTGGCCAGGCCGATGGGTTGATGTTTGGGTTCAAGGTCAACCCAAGGCCAGCTCCATCAGGGCTGCTCAAGTTTTTCCAATTGTTAAGTCCGTCTTTGCTCTCCGAAGAGATGGAAGATGCGTGACTGGGTTTAGGCACAAGGCCCATGTTCCAGGCCCCCAATTTACATTCATTCTTTCCGCTCCCAGCAGCAAACTGGTTTGCAGCTCCTTTGCAGCTCCTGGCAGCGCCACTTCCTGGTGGCAGGCTCTTCTCGGAGCCAAGGTTTGAGGCACCTTCGTTGTCTACGTGTTCCGAAGCCGACTCAGAGTCTCTGCCTGTGATGCAAGGCCAAGCCTCCATATCAGACCCGTCTACGATTAACTTATCCCAGCCGTGGTTGAGGTCAGTGCTGGATGATCCAGAACCCCAAGCAGAATTTGCATAATTTGAACCAGCACCCCCAGGGTTTGCGTCTACAAAAAAAAAGTAAAATATGAATAACCATCAGCTTGTGGGGAGTTAAAAAAGTCAAATTAATTTATATTTGGAATAAGATTTTCAAAATCAATTTTCTCATCGACACTCAAACAACATCTAGTATTTCACCTTTAGCAATCTAAAGAGGAACAACAAATGTAAAATAAAAAATTTCCTATGGATGTAAAGTGACTTCAAAAAAGCACCAAGATTAATCTTTCAGCCTTTCAAAAGAAAACTATCATTTTAAAAACAGCGCAAGTTCTCTCAATGGGTGAATCAGACAAGGACATTGTCTCGTGCTACATTGAGCTATCCAGACCACATGACCACGAGTTGGGTCTTTTCCTTATGCAGTGTTAGCTGCACTCAGCCAGGGCAGCAATTGGGACAAGTTTGAGGCTGTTTGTAACAACATCCGAATCCATGTGAAGAAAACTTTTCAAGTTTCCCATTCTTAATTCTTAGCCAGCTTACTATTCAATGGCAACAAAAACAGAAAATGCTGGAAAAACTCAGCAGGTCTAGCAGAATCTGTGGAGAGAGAAACAGAGTTAACGTTTCGAGTCCGTATGACCCTTCTTCAGACCTGCTGAATTTTTCCAGCATTTTCTGTTTTTGTTTCAGATCTCCAGCATCTGCAGAATTTTGCTTTTATTTTACTATTCAGTGGCCTTTGCTGGAGAATGTGTGTTGGCTGAGGATAGGACAGGCTCGCTTGCAGAAGCCTCTGGGTCAAACAGCCTAACAGTGTTCAAGTGTCTATGAAACTACAAACCAATGAGAGGACCCCCACCTTCAGGAGAGAAGAAAGCCTGCAAGACTAGGGTGTACATTGTTTTCTGTAACCATTGCCATGAGATGAGTTAGCATTGCTTGGGCTTTGGAAGTTTTCTCCTGTGTACAGATAGCATCAGGTCTTCAGGAACAATTTTTCTCTAGAACCAGATTTTATCCTCAAATTGCAGTGAAGTTACTGATTTCCACACTTGCTGCATAAATCACAATCCCATCAGATGGGGAAATTGAGCTTGCGTATTGTGCATGCGGTTGGTCTACGAGTGCTGTACTTCTTCCCCCCCCCCCCCGTCATCCTATGAAAACCAGGAAAATATCAGCATTCTCCATACGGGTGTTAGCTGGACTTGAACAAGGAGGCTTCATACAGGGTCTTATATAACATGACGAGTGCTGTGGTCATATTGCAAATGGAGAACTGGCAAAGGAACAACCCCAAAAAGAAATCTAAAACTCATCTTTTCCAAGAGTGGAGGCTTTGGTTTTAAATTTCCCCATAAAACATCTGAAAGAAAGTCTACTTACCCACTGGTGTACTGCCGTGCTGCAGCGGACAGTTGGGTTGCGTCAATGGTTGTGCAGTGCCAGGGTTTGATCCCGGCAACCCAGGAGGCCCCGCCCCACCTCCAAGAAGCCCACAGGAAGGCGGAGGGGGCTGACCACGTTTTAGTAACACTTTGTGCTCGTGCTGGCGAAATCGAGGAGGCACCTCACGGGGCAGATAGCGGGCGGCGTTCTGTGGCTGGCCGTTGGTGGCCACCGCCCTTTTGGCATTGTTACCACCGTTGCCGGCTGGTGTTGGAACGCTGCCAACTGGGGTGGCAGTTGGAGGCTGGCTTAGGCTTGGCTTCGTCGCTTCGGGCACTAGGGGAATAATATTTAGAACAATTAGTGATTAGGAAAGAAACTCAAGACATGTAAAAATATAGAAGGAACATTTATTTCATTTCGGCAGTGTTAGGGAAAAAGGAGAAAGAAAACCTTTCATGCTTTATCAAGTATGAAGTATCACCCAGCTGGCTTATTTAATTGACATTTTCAACATTATGAAGGCAATGACAAGGGTCCACCTAGTACCAATGCAGTTAAAGAGTTAACACTGCTGGGTCCACTGCATTAAAGAAAACCACCTCAAGTGTCATTAAAATAGAAAATGCTGGAAATACTCAGCAGGAAACAAAAGGCTGATCTAAAGGCAGTGTACTAGACCCATCTTTTGTTTCTTTACTTGTTTCATTTCTATCTCATCATTTAATTTCACCTGTCTTCCACCCCATCACAGGCTTTTTCTTCTGTTCTTTTCCCCGAATCCCACTTCTGTACTTACTTAAAACCTATTACATCTCTAGCCTTTTCCAGTTCTGATGAAAGGTCAAACTGAAACATTAACTGTCTCTCTCCACAGATACTGCCTGACCTGTTGAGTACTTCCAGAATCCACAATTTATTGCTTTCATCTTAGTGTCATCTTGGCTCTGTCAATAAGATTGTTTCAGAAGATTGAGAGTTCAAACCTCACTTTAGGACTTGAGCTAATAGTCTAGACTAATGCTTCAACACAGTTACTGAGGGAGTGCTGCACTGCCAGAAAAACTACCTTTCAGATATGACATTAATCCAAGATCCCATCAGCCTGTTCAGGTGGACGTAAAATATCCCATGGCGCTATTGAAAGAGCAGGGAGCTTCTCAGTCACTTGGCTAGCATTACAATAGTGATTTACATTTCAAAAGTACATCACTGGTTGTAAAGCTTTTTGGAACAGCCTGTGGTCTTTAAAGACAAGTTCTTTTCTTCAACATTTTTTTCTTAGCCAACACCATCAAATCAGTTAAATTGGTAATTTATGTTGTTGTAGCTTGCCAGGTTCTGCTGCACGCAAACAGGCTGCCATGTCTGCAACAGTCACGATAATTCAAGAGTATTGCTGAAAAAAGACATTTTGTTGAAGTTTTTTCGTCTTGCACTCATCAGGACAAACACAAGAACACCAATGTCAGAGGAAGCAACAACTTTCTACTGTATGAGAAGAGACTGCTGATTGGTTGGCAAGTGGACTCTGGTAGAGGCGTTGCCATGGAGATTGATTCAAGAGTAACTCACTAGCTCTGAGGCATTCTGGGATGTGCCATACCTCCAAACTGGTCTTCACTAACTTCTTGGATTATCATCTTAAAATTGGTGCAATGCTCGAAGCTGCACAGGCAGGTTAAATGGAACTTTATCAAGCAGCTATCGGTCTAACCAAGACACTAAATCTTAGGTAAAAACTAAGTGCTGGAAAAGCTCAGCCAGTCTGGCAGTATCTGTGGAAAGAGAAACAGAATTCATGTTTTGAGCCCAATATGACTCTTCTTTGGAACTCTAGTAATATTGGACTTGAAATGTTAACTCTGTTTTTCTCTCCACAGGTGCTGTCAGACTGGTTGAGTTTTTCCAGCACTTTGTTTTTATTTCAGATCTCCAGCATCTGCAGTATTTTGCTTTGACACTAAATCTTAAGAGCAGACAAACAAGTGAAACACATCCACAAGGTTGCCAGACCTGCTGAGTATTTCCAACATTTTTTGCTTTTATTTCAGGTTTCCAGCACTCACATTACTTTGCTCTTGCTAGGTTTCTCTAACGCTTTTACTGCTTTGAACAGTTACTCACTGTGGCATCTGATGTGGAGAACATGTTTTAACACATTTAGAAAAAGGATTGTGTAAAATTGCTTACAACAATGTGACAGTTTAAAGAACTAAGAGAGAAAGAGTTCCAATTATTTCATTCTGTTAAAAGTTGCCTAAGAAGGTGAGCCATTTGGGCAAACAAGTTATGGGTTAGCAGCCAGGAAGGTGAAAAATGGGATCATCAATCTGAGACTAAAAGTGCAAGCCTTGTTATCAATAGCACTCACTTAAAAAGGGAAAACCACTTTTTGATTGATTGATTTTTTTCTGCGAGATTTCAGCATATGGATTTAAGTCTGGAGTGCTGATGTCACCAGAGTACTAATTCAGAGAAGTTACTGAGCTTGAACAAAGAAGCTGAATGGACAAAAATCAAAAAATGCTGGAAACACCTGAGAGAGGCTAGAAATACACAGATTAGTCAGAACCTCAAAAAGAAAGAACCCCTCTCTCTTCTATTCCATTTCTGATTGACAATATCCAGTAGTTTTTGTTTCTATCTCAAATTTCCAGCAATTGCTGTTTTCCTTTTAATTTATGTAAGCTTCCTTGATTTTCTCCCTCATTACCAGTGACAGTTGAATGATCTGCTCCTAAGCCTTTAATTAACGCCACTCTGAACCAACCTCGAGGAGTTATGCAATTTCTCTTTTGTCCAATGCCCCTGCCTCTCCCTTGCTGCAGACGCTCCCATGTTTCCCAGATGATATCCACATTTAGTCAGTCCAAAGTCAGATGGAGGTAGGGTATCATGGAATAGGGAAGATAGGAGCAGTGCTAGCATGATATTGGGAGGATGTAGAAGAGAAGAGGGGAGAATTTTTCCAGCTTGAACTGGAGAAGGCAATGGGAAAAGAGCATCAAAAGGAAGGAAAAAGGCACAAAATCCTCAGCTGCCCCAAGCAGATTCCCAGTTAGTAGAAGCAGTAGTACAAAGCTGCTTTTGTAAAGACTGTAGGCTTCACGGTAGGTAACTTAGAGGCATACAAGGAGAAAAGGTTTAGAGAATCCTGTTTTAATGGGTACACTTTTGTATAGTAGTTGGAATTACAATTAAAAACAGAAGTGTACCATAAGTCTGCAAGCTCCCAAGAGAAAAAATGCCGAGGTCAAATGATGCAGAGTCCCACAGAATCAATGCCAGCTAAAGGTCCCCAGCCCAGAAGTTTATCAGCCCTGCTGGTGTTGGTCTTTTAGACACTGACAGAACTATTGTGGATTTCTGTTTTTATTTCAGAATTCTAGCATCTATAGTTTTTCATTTACTTCTAGACAACATATTATACTTATTTATATGGGATAAGTCACTGTGGTATTGAGGGTTGATAACAATTCTCACAACAAACCACAGCATAGTCAAGCCTACCCATTAAGAGCCAGATAGTTTATCATCTTGAGATCCAAGCTGTTCTCTGCTGACTATGACGGATTTTCAGCTAAGACCAAGGGAATGGCTTGAAACGACAAGGTTTTTTATAATGAGGGCAGACTGAACTTGGAACAGTCTCAAAGTGTTAATGTAACACTGTGCTGCTGTGCTTGGTTCAGTGATGCAGGACGTTGGTCCACTGGGAGTAGGCATTCAACAGGATGGCTAGTATTTCAAACAAAGATCTTTTATTTGAAATCTTATAAACCATTTACAGTCTGCCTTAGATTTCTTGGGCACCTGACAATTGCATGTATTTGGTTTTATAGAATTCAAAATGTACATCTTTCTTAATACCCAACTGCTATGACCTAGTAATACTGCAGGTCATAGCTCTACTTTAAGACAAGGGAGGAAATGCTCCTTATTTATGAAAAGACTGATAAAAGACCCTCAGGCCTAATCTAAATAATAGTGCAACTTTGCACACAGTTCACAAACCTATCTACTACCTTATGGGAGATGCAAACAAAAAAAGGGAACAAAAATTACAGCCAAGTCAGGGAGAAATCTAGGAAATACTTCTCCAATATCCCAAGGCAGGCACTCAAGCTCCAGGAGACCCCAGTATCTCATTAGGTTAGGACTCTCAAGATGGCCTCCATATAGAAAAGGTGGATGTAATAATTGAGACTAGCCAGCATTATTTCTTTTCTCACAGTGAAAAGATTTTTGCTCCTGATCACTGTCCAGTATCCTTTGCATGAATGTGCACATTTAAAAGAAGAGAATATAAGGATGCCTATATCCAAAATCAAACAGACTGATACAGCCTGCATAGGTCACACATGTAGAATGGTGCATGGGTGGGATGCTAGAATTCTGACAGCATTCCAACCAAGAGTGCCTTCAAGAGAGATGGGGGATATTTGGCCCAAAAACACCCTCCTCTTTTGATAAGAACCTTGCAATGTCTTTCATCAACAGCACACTCCTGCCAAATATTGCTTACCACTTGGGGCCCTGAAGCCTTCACTGCACCAAAGCCAAAGATGACTTATTTTCAGAGTCTCACTGTGGTCAAGAGGCAGGAATAGAGATTTTTTAAAATTATATCTACAACTTAGGACACTACACTAAGACTGCTAGGCAGTCAACCATTTGCCTGCCAGCTTCAGATATAAACAGTGCTGCAATGGCTCCCTCTGATGGTGATGTGGCATGCCAAAAATTTGGCAACAATCCTTTATTGGAAGTGAATTTCCAGTCCGAAGAGCACCGTCTTAAACTTTAGAATGGTTACAATGCAGAAATCCAAGTTGATTAGCTCAGACAAAAAAGCTTCTGAGGTTTAGTAGAATTATTGCTCTGATCCCCGAATTTAGATTTGTACAGTCTTGCAATCACTCATTCTATGTGCCTAGAAAATAGTACAGAAACCAGCATAATAGAGGGGAGTTCCAACAATGCCCAGAAGGGCTTTAATCATTAGTTTCTTCTATGCATTTTTAAGCACTGATTAGTTTAATCAGGTACACAATTTGATTTTTTTTCCACTCACCCCGATCTATTGTGGGTATATTTATGGATATACATGTCTTGCATCTATCTTTATATATGTGTGTGTGTATACACATAGATGTAAATACAACAAAAATAAATTGGCTGAACTTTAAACCCAAGATAAAAAGGTCTCTTACCTTTGGTTTTTTGTTCTGTAACCTGAAACGGAAAAACAAAGTGCTGTGTCAGTTCAAAGTAATGGATCCACATTGATCCTGCTCAAATTAGCCATCACCGATAACTCTTATGTAAACACAATCTAGAGTCCAACTGGTCTTGAAGATTCACCAACTTATGGGATTTGAATTTGCTAGTCCCTGTGCTTAGTTGAAGATGTGGGTGCAGGTTCCATCCATTCTGCATGCATTGAAAATGGCACTGAAGTTTCTGCATCAGATTTTAATGGGTCTAAGGGGAATGGTAGCAAACTACAAAAAAAAAAATCAGAGAATGGCATATGGTAGATGTCACAATGTCATTCTCCTGAGAACAGTTACTAGAGGTAAAACAGGCTATAAATTCCTGGGTAACGACATTGCAGAATCAGAGTTCCCCGTTATCCATGTAATTGCCAAATCGCTAATTTTAAGACAGCTGCGGTGGAACATAATTTCACTCAATGGAGAGTTCAATGGAGAGGCTGAGGGGCTGATGTAATATAGATCAGATACTTGCAGGGTCAGCTCCAATATTGTCACTGGGCTTGTTTAGTGCATTGGTACAGTGAGGGTCACTTAAATGTACTTTACTGTTGCAGAACCCTGAATGTTCTGAGAAGAGTGGAAAAAGAGAGACAGACAGAAGACAAAGCGGTATTGCAAATCTTGATTTGTATCATTTTGTCTCATTATTGTGAAAGCCACTCTGTTCTATACAGAAGTGTTTGGTGTTCGGTCTGGAAGAAATTGAAGACGCTTTTATTGGGACCTTACATTTAACTTCCTCTTAACTTTCCACAGTACTGGGAGGAAACAGAAAGTCAGCTACCCACAGCCCAGCCCCTGCCAATCATTCTGAATTCAATGTTAAAATACTCAGGTTAAATGCACATTGACTTGACACACTTCATATTTGCACAGTGTAAAAGCTTGTGCTGGGCCATTTACTTCCTTCGGAGTGTGCAGATTCTCTATTTATTAACCCAATAAACACTCATACTATCTCACCCAGTTTTCCAACTAGCTGTCTCACACCTGCATCTCTTTTAGTAAACTTTAACCTTTTCAGGATGTTTTTATACAAGCAGATCTTGGCTATTAGTCTAACCATGCTAAGTTGCTGCAGCTAAACAGCTGTGAAGAACATTAACATCTGTTGTCAAGGTCAACCACTGAGCTGGTGCAGGGAACAAAAACAAATTCTACAAATAAATTTCTCTGAAAAATCAAAATTACACTGGATTAACACGGAAATCTGTGACATCTAACACTGCAGGTGTTCGTATAGCAAGAGACACCAATAATTGCTCTTCAGGTGGGTTATCAAAGATGCAGTTGGATTCAGAAGTTCTCACTGTTTCAAGCTTCACATAAATGAATGATCAGATCACTATGGGCAGGATACAAAGGAATGGAAAAGGTGAAGTGTAGATTCACTAGGATGTCACCAGGAATGGAGGGGAGGGGGGGGGGGGTTTTACAGTTATAAAGGAAGAAATTTGATTAAAGATGAGGTGTCCCTAAAATGAATGCTGATAAAGTACATAGTAATTGATTGCTTGAATTGGTTGGTGAGAGGGTGAAAATTTAAGCTAATCATAGAAAGAATTAGAGGAATTGATAATGTGGAATCCTTTGTCACAAACAGTTGAAGCAGGTTCCTTAACATTTTTTTTAAAAAGGAAGTTAATTAATTGAAAAGGAATGATAAAGGATATGGGGAGTAGGCAGGTGTTGGCTTAGACGAGGTTAGCTTTTAGAAAAATGCACAGGTGTAGATTTGATGGGCTGACTATCCTCTTTGGACAAGGAAGCAGGACAGTACAGCCAAGTGAAGAATGAATCTTCATCAACATCATCAACCCAACACCTCAATTTCCTAAAATATTTCATATGGGGCTGGTTTGACAAGTTTTGTAGCAGACAGTCAACTCAGTTTCAGCATTAGAGAAGAGTGCTGGTGTGAGAGGATAGCCTGGTCCAATAGCATATTAAAGCTCTAAATAAGTTGTATGATGACAACAATACTGCTAGTCAGCAAAGGCCCACACAGCAAAATGTTCAGCTGTATTGTTATTTGGATGGGGGCGGGGGCGAGATGAAACCCACAACATAGCTCTTAAACAGTGCAGCAACAGGAAGCAGACATTGTGAGGTCAAGATCAAGGCCACTAAGACTGAGCAATGAGCTTCCCATACTGTAGTAAAAAAAACCTAGAAACACCATGTCATAAAAATACCAGCTTGTTCAGTCACAGTAAACCAGGGGCCCTGGCTGTGATACATGTAGTGAATGTGTGCATTCAGTTCATTTCATAGCCATTTTTTTTGCAGAATGGAAGGCTCATTGATGGTGTAAATTGACTGCATCTTGGCATTAGAGGCTAAAATTATAGCATAAATTGTAGCACAATATTCAAAAGACATAACTAGAAAAGAGAGAGAACAAGAGTGTATAAAAAGAACGTACGTTTAAATTTGGCCACAAAAAACTCAATGGTTACAATGACTGGCCAAGTAGGCAGCTTCTAATTGCCTCACACTTTTGTTCATCAATCTCATCCTGCTTAATCTCTCACTACATTATAACCTTCGTTAATCATAATGTACATTTGAGTGAAAAACAAATTCTGGAGCCATTGATTTAACAGGATGTAACAAAACTTTGTCTTAACAGCCACAAGCAAAATTTTAAAAAATTAGCAAATCCAACCAGGTTTTGTTTTAAAAAAGCTCACTTATATTAACACAGGATAAATCCAACCAAAAATGAGCATGGGATTAATTTAGAAAGCTAGATGGCAACAGGTAGCATTGAGATTATATGGGACACAAATTGCTGTGGTAGACTTTAAACAGTTAAGATCCAACACCTTCACCCCTTCCACCCTAAAGCTCTGGGAAAGCTCACAACAATGGATAATGTCACTTGAATGCCGGCACAAAAAGTCCTTTGTGCAGTAGGAAGCACTCATGTTCTGTCTAACCCTGATACTTTAACTTTGATTGACAACAGATATCATTAGTGAACACTTTTTTGTGTTTTCTTTTTGGTGTGTTGGGGGCAGGGAGATGGAAAATAAATGTTCAAAAAAAAAGGTTTTATATTTTCCTTAACTTCCAAAATCAGGTTATTCTTATTTTAAATTGTGCTTTGTATTCAGTATATTTTTATGAAGCAGTGTGACGTGGATATGTACATCATCCATCTGCTTTCAGGAAGAAAGAGAGGGCCCCTTGCAAAATGGGAGACCGATCCAAATTAATGAAACCAGTATTCTCTCCAGCTCTCATGGCAGCCTGAAAACTTGGCTCTGTTACAAGTTTCCATTTTCCCACTGAATGGAAAGTCTATCCAGATCACTGCTCTAGTAAACAGTCCAAGTTTGACCAGGCTTAAAAGGTTCCTCTTCAATTTTCCCATCTTACATTCTCAAAATGAGGCATCAACTGAACTAAAACTTACGAACTGTAGGTCACTACCTCTGATGAGCCATATGGAGCAGGACACCGGTTTGACCATTGTTCAGTCCAGTTAGCCACTATCAATTACAAGAGCAGTATGGGAACTATAACTGACTACAGAGATTAAAGAAAGAAAAATCAGCCATGGCTCCCATTGCTGATCTCTACCAAGTATGCTTACTGAAACTGTATTTGTGGACATGGGGCAAGAACAGGATGGGGTTCAATAGTGATGTTCATAATTAGAAAGCCCACCAGCATTCAAGTGACCTGCCTCATAATTTAACATTAACTGAAATCAGAAATAACCTGCGTTTGAAAGTTGAATAATGCACGTTGAGGCAAGGTACAAGAGAGCAACTGCTATGTAGCCAAAGATAGCTCAAGCTTTTAGAAGGGGTAAAAATTGGTGGCAGAAGGAAAAGGTTGCAACATTTACTTGATTCTGATTGGAAATAATGGCGATGCCAAGACTGGGGGTAAGGAAACGTTGGAACATAGGACTTAGACCATTCGGCCCTTCAAACCTGCTCCACCATTTGATAAGATCATAGTTGATTGGGCTGTGGTCTTAATTCTTTAATTAGATCACCTCTCAATCTTCTAAAATCCAATGGGTATAGGCCCAATCTGTTCAACCTTTCTTCATAAGATAAGTCTTTCATCCTAGGGACGAGTTGAGTGAATCTTCTCTGAACTGCTTCTAACACAATTATGTTCATTTTCAAATAAGAAGACCAAAACTGTACACAGTACTCCAGGTGTGGTCTCACTGAGGCCCTGGACAGCTGCAGTAAAACTTTCGTACTTTTATATTCCATTCCCCTTGCAATAAACAAAAACATTTCATATGCCTTCCTAATCACTTGCTGTACCTGCATGCTAGCATTTTGTGATTCATGTACCAGGACACCCAGATCCCTCTGTACCGCAGTGTTCTGCGATCTCGCTCCCTTTAAATAACCTACTGCTTTTCAATTCCTCCTGCCAAAGTGAACAAGTTCACATTTTCCCACATTATACTCCATCTACCAAAGTTTTGCCCACTTACTTAACCTATAACCTTTTCTAGACTCTTTACCTCCTCTTGACAGCTTGGTGTCATTGGCAAATTTAGCTATCATACATTCGGTCCCTTCATCCAAGTCATTGATTGTAAATAGTTGAGGCACCAGCACTGACCCCTGTGGTACTCTACTAGTTACAGCTTGCCAATCCAAAAAATATCTGTCCCTACTCTTTACTTCCTGTTAGCCAACCAACCCCTTTATTCATGTTAATATGTTACTCTCTACACAATGTGCTCTCATTTTATGTTTGATGTGACACTTTATCAAATACCTTTTGAAAATCCAAGTACACCACATCTACAGGTTCCCCTTTATTCACCTTGCTTGTTACTTCCCAAAAGAACCCTAATAAATTAAACAGTTTCCCTTTCACAGAACCATGTTTACTCTGCCTCCTCCCATTATGATTTTTAAGTATCCTGCTATAACCTCCTTAATAATGATTCTAGCAATTTCCCTAAGACAGATGTTAGGTTAACTGGCCTATCGTTTCCTGTTTTCTGTCTCCCTCCTTTCTTGAATAAAGTGTTGTGTTTGCTATTTTCCAATCTGCTGGGGCCCTTCCAGAATCCAAGGAATTTTAGAAGATTATAACCTACCATCTGCAGTTTAGGATGCAGGCCATCTAGTCCTGGGGGCTTGCCAGACTTTAGTTCTAATAGCTTTCCTAGCACCTATGATGGTGATTATTTTAAGTTCCTTCCTCCCTTTCACCTCTTGATTTCCAATATTTGGGAAGTTTTCTAAGTTTTCTACAATGAAGAAAGACAGACACAAATTACCTGTTCAATGCCTGCCATTTCCTTGTTTTCTATTATCAGTTCCTAAGACTCTCACTCTACAGTGCCAACACTAGCTTTAGTTCTTTTTCTATTTAAATACTTGTAGAAAATCTTACTATGTTTTCATATTGCTAGCTAGCTTTCTCATACTCTACATTCTCCCTCTATTTTTTTTTTAGTAATTCTTTCATTATTAAAATCTGACCAATCTTCTGATCTACCACCACTTCTGTCAATTTGACACCACCCTTAACTTCCTTATTTAGCCACGGACAACGTATCCTTCTCAAAGAGTCTTTCTTTCTCACTGGGATAAATCTTTGAGTTATTAAATATCTTCATAAAAATCTACACTGCATCTCTCTGTCCTAACTTTTAACCTAGTTTCTCAGTTCACTTTACATAGATCTGCCTTCAAACCCTTATAATTACCTTTATACAGGTTTAAACACAAGTCTTAGACCCACACTCCTCTCCTTCAAACAGAACGTGAAATTCTCTCATGTTATGATCGCTAGGGGCTCCATTACCATGAGGTTATAGATTAATCCAGTCTCATTGCACATTACCAGGCCTAGAATAGCCTGTCTCCTGTCTTTTAGAAATGTCAAACACCCTTCAATTTTTAAAAAATTCTTTCATGGCCAGGCCAGCATTTTTATTGCCCATCCCTAATTGCTCTTGATAAGGTGGCGGCGAGTTGCCTTCTTGAACTGCTGCAGTCCACTTGGTGTAGATATACCCACAGTGCTGTTAGGGAGGGAGGTCTAGGATTTTGACCCAGTGACAGCAAAGGAATGGCGATATAGTTCCAAGTCAGGAGGGTGTGCAACTTGGAGGGGAGCTCGCTGGCAGTGTTCCCATGCATCTGCTGCCCCTGCTCTACTAGGTGGTAGAGGTCATGGGTTTGGAAGGTGCTGTCGAAGGAGCCTTGGGAAGTTGTTACATCTTGTAGATGGTACACATTGCTGTCACTGTGCATCAGTGGTGGAGGGAGAGAATGTTGAAGGTGGTAGATAGGGTGCCAATCAAGCTGATTGCTTTGTCCTGGATGGTGTCGAGCTTCTTGAGTGTTGTTATCCAGGCAAGTGGAAAGTATTCCATCATACTTCTGACTTGTGCCTTGTAGATGGTGTACAGGCTTTGGGGAGTCAGGAAATGAGTTACTCTCTGCGGGATTCCCAGCCTCTGACCTGCTCTTGTAGCCACAGTATTTATATCGCTGATCCAGTTCAGTTTCTGGTCAATAGTAATCCCCAGGATGTTGATCATGGGGGTTTCAGAGATGGTAATGCCACTGAATGCCAAGGGGAGATGGTTGAATGCTCTCTTGTTGGAGATGGTAATTGCCTGGCATTTGTGTGGCACTAATTTACTTGCCACTTATTGCCCAAGCCTGAATGTTGTCCAGGTCTTGCTGCATATAGGCACGGACTGCTTCACTACCTGAAGAGCTATGAATAGCGCTGAACATTGTACAATCATCAACAAACTTCTGACCTTGTGATAAAGAGGTCATGGTTGAAGCAGCTGAGGAAGGTTGCGCCGAGGACACTGCCCTGAGGAACTCCTGCAGTGATGACCTGGAACTGAGATGACTGACCAACAACCACAACCAACTTCATTTGTGCCAGATACGGCTCCAACCGGTGGAGAGTTTTCTTCCCGATTCCCATTGACTCCAGTTTTGCTAGGGCATCTTGATGGCACACTCGGTCAAATGCTGCCTTGATGTCAAGGGCAGTGACTCTCACCTCATCTCTAGAGTTCAGCTCTTTTGTCCATGTTTGGACCAAGGCTGAAATGAGGTCAGCAGCTGAGATGGTGGAACCAAACTGAGTGTCAGTAAATAAGTAAGTGCTGCTTGATAGCACTGTCAACAAACCCTTCCATCAGTTTGCTGATGATCAAGAGTAGACTGATGGTGGTGGTTATTCGCCAGGTTGGATTTGTCCTGCTTTTTGTGTATGGGACATATTTGGCAATTTTCCACCTTACTGGGTAGATGCCAGTGTTGTAGCTGTACTGGAACAGCTTGGCTAAGGGCACAGCTAGTTCTGGAGCACAAGTCTTCAGCACTATTGCTGGAATGTTGTCAGGGCCCAGAGCCTTTGCAGTATCCAGTGCCATCAGCCATTTCTTGATATCAGGTGGAGTGAATCGAATTGGCTGAAGTCCAGCTCTGTGAAGCTGGGAACCTCAAGGGATGGATCATCCACTCAACACTTCTGGCTGAAGGTTATTGCAAATGCTTCAGCCTTATTTTCTGCACTGATATGCTGGGCTCCCCCATCGTGGAGGATGGGGATATTTGTGGTGCCTCCTCCTCCTTTAGTGCGTTGTTCACCATTTACAACTGGATGTAGCTGGACTGCAGAGCTTTGATCTGATCCATTGGTTGTGGGATCACTTAGCTCTAAAGCATGCTGCTTCCACTGTTTTGCATGCAAGTAGTCCTGTGCTGTAGCTTCATCAGGTTGACACCTCATTTTTAGGTACGTCTGGTGCTGCTGCTGGCATGCCGTCCTGCACTCTTCATTGAACCAGGGTTCATCTCCTGACTTGGTGGTAATGGTAGAGTGCAGACATGCCAGGCCATGAGGTTACAGATTGTGGTTGTATACAATTCTACTGCTGCTGATGGCCCACAGTGCCTCATGGATGCCCAGTTTTGAGTTACCAAATCTGTTCAAAATCTATCCCATTTAGCACAGTGGTAGTGTCACACAACATGATGGAGGGCATCCTCAATGTAAAGGCGATGGGACTTTATCTCCACAAGGACTGTGCGATGATCACTCCTATCAACACTTTCATGGGCAGGTGCATCTACAACAGGTAGATTGGCAAGGGTGAGGTCAAGGAGATTTCTCCCTCAACAACTGCCACAGACCCAGTCTAGCTGCTGTGTCCGGTAGGAATCGGCTAGCTCAGTCAGTGGTGGCGCTACTGCACCACTCTTGGTGATGGGCATTGAAATTCCCCACACAGATACATCCTACACCCTTGCCACTCTCGGTGCTTCTTCCTTGTGGTGTTTTACATGGAGGAGTACTGATTCATTAGCTGAGGGCAGGGGGTGGGAGAAACGGTGAGTGGTAATCAGCAAGAGTTTTCCTTGCCCATGTTCGACCTGATGCCATGAGACTTCATGAGGTCCAGAGTCGATGTTAAGAACTCCCAGGACAACTCACTCCCACCTGTATACCATTGGTGGCAATGGTGGTGCCTGGGACATAGTCATACTCATGGAATCATAACTTACAGACAATGTCAGGCTGTTGTTCGACTCTTCTGTGGGACAGCTCTCCCAATTTTGGCACATGGGTTAGTAAGGAGGACTTTTCAGGGTCGCCATTGTCATTTCCTGTGCCTAGGTCGCTGTCGGGTGATCCGTCTGGTTTCATTCCTTTTTGTAGGCTTCATAGCAGTTTAATATAACTGAGTGGCTTGCTAGGCCATTTCATAGGGCAGTTAAGAGTCAACCATATTGCTGTGGGTATGGACATAGTGAACCAAATGGATTACGACAATCGACAGGTCAAACAAGGAAATTACCAAGGATAGCTGTGGTGGGATTCAAACCCCTGTCCCCACAGCAACAGCCTGGGCCTCTGGATTACCAGTCCAGTGACATTATCAGTAATGCCACTGCCCTCCCTGTTCAGTATTCAGGTCCCAGCCTTGGTCACCTTGCAACCATGTCTCTCTGATGGCTATCAGGTCATACATATTTATTTCTATCTGTGCTAACAATTCACTCACTTTGTTATGAAGCGGCGTTTGAAAAAAGTGAATAGTGACATTAAAGTTAAGTTGTAAGTTGATTGGTTGGTGAGTATTGCTGCTTAGGGATTGAATCTAACAACTGGGAGTTTAACAAATGTTAAAAAATATTAACTATTAATTACAAGTAATCAGTGAGTAGCTGGTGAGTCTTATCTTCTATTTTTAAGTAAGGTTTGTTACCACTAGTAAGGTATATTAAATATTTGTAGTCTTATGTACTAGTAAGGCTTATTAAAGTAGTAAAGTTTTCTAGTATTGGTAAAGCTTTATTAGTATTGGTAAGGTTTATTAGCAGTAACGAGGGTATTAATTAATAAAAAATAAGTGGAAAGCAGAGCTCTTCAATCTCGAGTGTGCACATCCTGTGCTACGTGGGAATTCCAGGACACATTTGTGCTGTAAATGTCGTCAGTTGCAGCAGCTTCAGCTCTGGGTTTTGGAACTTGAGCAGCTGCTGGCGACACTGCGGTACATTCATGAGGCTGAGAGCTACATGGACAGCATGTTTATAGACGTGGTCACCCTGAAACTTAACAGTATGCAGGGAATGGGTGACTAGTACAGGATGTAGTACAGGAGTCTCCTGACTACATCCCACTCTCCAACCAGTAATCAGTTCTGAATACTGACAGTGTGTGATGGCTCATCTGGGGAGTGCAGCCAGAAGCAAAAGCCATATGAGAAAAAAAACTTTTTCACGTAGCCAGTGGTTAAGGTCTGGAATGCACTGCTTGAAAGTGTGGTAGAGGCAGGTTCAGATGAAGCATTCAATAGAGAATTAGGCTGTTATCTGAAAAGGAAGAATGTGCAGGGTTACAGAAAGAAGGTGGGAGAATGGCACTTAGTGAATCACTCATTCGAAGAGCCGGTGCAGACATATTGGGCTGAATGGCCTCCTGCGCTGTAACAATTCTGTGATTTTGAATGATGTGCACTCAGATACAGATCTGTCTTTTTATCAGTTTTGCAATCCCTGGCCTTATCTACTAGTGCGCTCTTAAGTCTGTACGTTCTGTCCCTTCCTGCCACACTCTGGTTATCATTACCCAAATTGCTACCCTGATACATTATCTCGTCATTCCCTTTGATTTACCACATTTCCTCTCCATAATCCGTTCCCCTGCTATTTAGTTTATAAGAACTGACAAGCCCTTGAAAATACACAATTTGCTATGTTCTGTAGAAATCTGAATGCAGGACACAGGCATGAAGATGGCTTTTGTACTTTTAGCATTTTAGTTGCTGTGATGTAGGAAGAACAACTGTCTTGAGGACAGCAGGCCAACTTTGAATAGTGACACTATGAGAACGGATGAATATGCTGGAATTCTACTCAATTAGCTTTTGTGCATCAAGAGGTATTTATACAGAATTCCCCTTATGGATATTAAATGGTATGACAAAATACACAACAGGATGGATTCAACACTGTCTGTACAAAGGAGTGTGGTTGCTGCACTGAATGAGTTATTCTGACAGGACTTTTTGATGCTTTTATGTCCCTGCCCACACTTCAAAGAACTTGTCTCTCCCTCCATCTTATGTTGCTCACTCAACTTTGTCTCATTGCCTGAGAGGGCATCTATCTCCCAGGTCTGTTGATGGTACTCTGAAACCAACACAGAAGAGGTTCCCAAGAATCTCCTTGATTTAAATGTCCTCACTTAACAAGGAAAATGATTTCAAGCCAGTTATCTAATTGTAGGATTGGTGAAGTGACCTATAATTTGTTCCAATGACATGCTACAGCTAACAAGCACTTCCTACTGCATTAGTGTGACTCTTTTCTACCCTGTGAGCATAGATTTCAGTTTAATATTTTAATTGCTAAATTGTGGACAGTTTGTTACTGTTTTCCATACCCACTAGGGATAGAGATAAGGCTTCTCAAATTATTTTCATAAACCTGTCTCATAACCAGCAGATGGTTAAAACGTGTGACCCATCGGTTAGGGCTGTATTTGAGCCCAGACCAAGAGTTGAAAATCTGCACCACCTGTTCATGCAAACGTGACGACGATTAAATACAGGAAGAGTTTTCTACATCATTTGGAAAGTGAGATTTAAATAGGTGCCGATCTTGTTTTTCTTCATTTTGTTGGGTAAGACTAGACAGCATGCCCAATTCCTATAAGAATGTAAACACTGCCTCAGTGAGTTTGCACACACTTTCGAATCTCACACGCTTTTATTGATGTGTCAATACCTACTGTGGTGTCAAGGCTATTTATTTGCCAATCTCTTACCCAAAGGCACTGATGCTTGTTGAAGCACACTTCAGTGCTGATCACCTGCCGGTACCATGCCGGCCACACTTCATACATGAACTGGCATAGTGAGCATTGGCAACTTTTGACCTAGACAGAACCCAAGATCATAAACAGGAGGAGTGAGCCTTTCGGTCCATCGAGCCTGCCTCACCATGCAATAAGATCACTGCTGATTTGATTGTAGCCTTTCCTGCCTGTCCCCCATAACCCCCTTGTCGATCAATAACCTATCTAACTCAGCCTTGAATATATTCAACGACTCGCCCTCTGTAAAAGAGAATTCTAAACATTAATGATCCCGAGAAGAAACTCCTCCTCATCTCCAACTTAACTGGGAGGCCCCTTATTTTTAAACTGTGCTCCCAGCTCTAGATTCCCCCACGAGAGGAAACATCCTCCCAGCATCTACCCTGTCAAGACCCTTCAGTATCTTAAATGTTTCAATAAGATAACCCCTCTTCTAAACCCCAATTGCCTAACCTGCTCAACCTTTCCTCAGAAAACAATCTTTGTTCCCAAGAATCAGTCTCATGAGCCTTTTTGAACTAATGCAAGTATATCCTCCCCCATAAGTAAGGCAACCAAAATTTGTACTCAGTACTCCAGGTGCAGTCTCACCAATGCCATGTACAGTTGTAGCAAGACTTCCCTACTTTAATGCTCTATTACCCTTGCGATAAAGGTCAACATTCCATTTGCCTTCCTAATTACTTGCGGTACCTGCATGCTAATTTTTTGTGATTAATGTATAAGGACACCCAGATCTCTGTACTGCAGCATCCTGCAGTCTCCCTCCATTTAAATAATATTGTTTTCCTATTCTTCCTGCGAAAGGGCACAACCTTGCATTTTCCCACATTATACTCCATCTGCCAATTTTTTGCCCACTCATTTAATCAATCTACATTCCTTTGCAGACTCTTTGCATCTTCCTCACAACTTCCTTTCCTACCAATCTTTGTATCGTCAGCAAATTTGGCTATAATAATCTCTCTCTTCAACGTCATTCATATAGATTGTAAATAGTTGAGGCCCCATCACCGATCCCTGCTGCACTCCACTAGTTACAGTTTGCTAACCTGAAAATGAATCATTTATTTCGACTCTCCGTTTTCTGTTAATTAGCTATTCCTCTATCCATGCTAATATGTTGTCCCCAACGCCATGAGCTCTTATCTTCTGCAGTAACCTTTTATGTAGCACCTTTTCAAATGCCTTTGGAAATCCAAATACACTACATCTACTGTTTCCCCTTTATCCACCCTGATTCTTACATCCTCAAAGAACTCTAATACATTTGTCAAACACAATTTCCCTTTCACAAAACCATGTATTATTGTACAGCCAGATTGTATTACGATTTTCTAAATATCCTGTTACTACCTCCTTAATAGGTTCTAGCATTTTCCCAATGATAGATGTTAGACTAACTGGCCTATAGGTTCCCGCTTTCTGTCTCCCTCCTGTCTTGAATACTGGTGTTTCCAGAAAC
This sequence comes from Cetorhinus maximus, assembly GCF_964194155.1. NCBI lineage: Eukaryota > Metazoa > Chordata > Chondrichthyes > Lamniformes > Cetorhinidae > Cetorhinus > Cetorhinus maximus. Next base: position 23,436,191 of record NC_135907.1, read on the forward strand.
TAGGGCATTTTGGAAAATTACAACCAATGCATCCAATTCCTTTAAGGCCCCAGGATGCAGGCCATCAGGTCCAAGAATTTGTCAGCCTTTAGTCCAATTAGTTTTCCTAGTATTTTAGTGATCACAATTGTTAAGTTTCTCCCTCCATTTTGCCTCTGGATTTTCTACTATTCTTGAGGTGTTTTCCGTGCCTTTCACTGTGAAGGCAGATATAAAATATTATTCAAAGTGTCTACAATTTCCTTGTTTCCCCATTATTAAATTCCCTAGCTAACCCTTTAAGGGACTAGTGCTTATTTTATCTACACTCTTCCTTTTTACACGCTTGTAGAAGCTTTTGCTGTTTATATATTTCTTGCTAGTTTCTCTCATACTCCAATTTCTCCCTTTATTTATTTTTTATTCATCCTTTGCTGGATTCTAAAATTGTCCCCCATCTTCTTGGCCACCACTTTGCAGCATTGTACATCTTTTCTTTCAATTTGATACCATCCTTAACTTCCTTAGTTAGCCATGGACAGTGCCTCCTTCTTGTACTGGCTTTCTTTCGCATTAGAATATATCTTTGTTGAGAATTACGAGATATCCCCTTAAATGTCTGCTACTGGTTCCCTACCATCTTACCTTTTAACATATTTTCCCATTCTACTTTAGCCAATACTGCCTTCAAACCTTTGTAATTGCCTTTGAGTTTAAGACACTAGTTTCAGACCCAAGTTTCTCACTATCAAACTGAATGGGAAATTCTATCCTGTTATGATCACTCTTACCTAGAGGGTCCTTTACCACGAGGTCATTAATTAATCCTGTCTCATTACACATAACCAGGGCTAAAGTAACCTGTTCCTTGCTTGGTTTCAGAACGTATTGCTCTGAGAAATGCCCTGAATCCATTCTACGAACTCATCCTCCAGACTACTTTTGCCAATTTGATTCGGCCAAGCTATGTGAAAATTAAAATCTCCTACGATTATTGTAGTTCTTTCTTCCAGGCCCCTATTATATTTTGATTCATACTCTGTTCTACAGTGTAGCCACTGTTAGGCTATAAAACAGTCACACTAGTGACTTCTTTCCTTTAGTATTTCCTATTTCCACCTACACTGATTCTACATTTTGATCTTCCAAACCAAGATCATTTCTCACTACTATTGATCTCATCCTTTATTAATAGAGCCACCTCACCACCTTTTTCTTTCTTTTTGTCCTTCTATAATGTCAAATAACCTTGAATGTTCAGGTCCTAGCCGTGGTCAGTTTGCAACCATGTCCCCGGAGTGCTATCATATCATACTCATTTATTTCTATTTGTGCTATCAATTTCCCCGAGTGTGGCATCAAAAAGCCCTAGCAAAAATGGAGTCAATGGGAATCTGGGGAAAACGCTCCACTTCATACCCAACACAAAGGAAGTTGTGGCTGTTGCAGGACAATCATCTCAGCCCTGGGACATCACTGCAGGGGTTCCTCAGGGTAGGGTCCTAGGCCCAACCATCTTCAGCTGCTTCATCAATGACCTTCCCTCTGACACAAGGTCAGAAGTGGGGATGTTTGCTGATGATTGAACAAGGTTCAGCACCATTCACAACTCCTCAGACACTGAAGCAGTCTGTGTGCATATGCAGCAAGACCTGGACAATATTCAGACTTGGGCTGACAAGTGGCAAGTAACATTCACAAGACACAAGTACCAGGCAATGGCCATCTCCAACATTAGAATCTAACATCCCCCCCTTGTCAATCAATGGCATTAACATCGCTATCAACACCCTGGGGTTACCACTGACCAAAAACTGAACTGGACCAGCCATATAAATATTGTGGCTACAAGAGGTCAGAGGCTGGCAATTCTGCGGCAAGTAACTCACCTGCTGACTCCCCAAAGCCTGTCCACCATCTACAAGGCACAAGTCAGGAGTGTGACAGAATACTCTCCACTTGACTGGCTGAGTGCAGCTCCCACAACACTTAACCAGCGCAATACTATCCAGGACAAAACAGCCCACTTGACTGGAATCCCGTCCACCACATTCAACATTCACTCCCTCCACCACTGATGCACAGTGGCAGCAGTGTGTACCATCTACAAGATGCACTGCAGGAACTCACCAAGGGTCCTTCGACATCACCTTCCAAACCTGTGACGTTTACCACCTAGAAGAATAAGGGCAGCAAAGAATGGGAACACCACCACCTGCACCACACACTATCCTGACTTGGAACTATATCAACGTTCCTTCACTGTTGCTGGGTCAAAATCCTGGAACTCCCTTCCTAACAGCATTGTGGGTTGTACCTACATCACATGGACCACAGTGTTCCAAGGCGGTGGCTCACCACCACCTTCTCGAGGACAATTAAAGATGGGCAATAAATGCTGGTCCAGCAATACCCACATCCCATGAACGAATAGAAAAATTTCATCTACCTTGTTACAAATGCTGCACACATTCTGATAAAGAACCTTTTATTTTGTCTTTTTATCATTTTTCTTTACTCTTTGACCTTATTTGCTTATGCACGCTCATGTTCGTATGCTCTCTTCCTTCCTGTCGCACTCTGGTTATCATTACCCACATCGCTACCCTGCATAATTGTCTTATCCTCTCTCTTCAAATTTCCCCTCATGTAAACCCCCCAACTATTTAGTATAAAGCCCTCTCTACAGCCCTAGATAATTATTGCAGATGTGGTTGCCATGGATCACAATGGTGTCCACCAGCACAGAGATGCTACAACTGCAATACATCATCACCTGCCCTGCCATCTTTGTGTTTATTTTTAATTATTTAGGTTTTAAATTTAGAAATGTTATTCAACTGTTATCTGTAGTTATCACTAGTTAAGCTATAAATATAATGCAATACTTATATCTCTCCAATACCGGTTTAAACTACTGTCCATGTTGAGGGATAAAATATTAAAAACTCAGCAAACAATCACCTACCTGCTCAACTAATTAAAACCTTGAACACTCACCAGCTTCTGGAAGCAGAGAGATTCCCATCTGCACCAAATTTCTAAGTTGGCACTCATGCCTCATCACACTCAGGCCTTGTCACATCCTGTGTTCCCAGACCTCACAGCAGAGGGCTGACCCTGACCCCACCCAATATCAGGGCAAGTGTGCTTTGTTGTAAAGGCCAATGAATAGGAATTAGCTGTGGACATCCAATTATAGCACTCCTCCTGCCGCCTCAGCAAACTCAGCACAGTCTACAGATTGAATCTAGGATCTGCTTGTTCTGTATAACTCAGCTACTCATTGGATGAATTCACTGAGCCTTTGTTTAAAAGGCAGAAAACGGAAGTTATGGTCAACCTAAACCATAATGCAAAGGTTGCAATAAACACATCATCTCTCTGATAACACCAGAATAGAGACGTGTTCACTGCCTGTATAGCAAGAGTACTTTAGTGGAAGGACCAATCCCAGATAACTATGCAAATGCTTAACTGTTGGTCATAGCCTGCTGAGGGGCAAAGAAATGCTGCATGGTTAAATTTGGTATCATAGACACACCACTGATAAAGATGGGAAAAACATACAGGCTTATAGTTTACTTATTGGATACAGGAAAGAGAAATTGGGAGGAGTGAAGATGTTTAAGTGAAGGAGGGCTTAATTATAAAAGGAGATGAACCATTTGATTTGGGTGTGGACAAATCAAGAACCTGAGAGTAGAAATGGGAGATGCAATGGGAAGGAAACTCGATGTGGATGTGTGCTATGGAGAACCAGATCAAGCACAAGGACTGGAGCGATAATTTTAGTCACGTACAGGAATGGATGCAGTAATTATGGGTGATGTCAATTTGCCAGGGATAGATTGGGAGATTTATAAGGCAACAACAAGAAATATATGATCCCGGACATTGTTAGATTGTCACAGGAAAACAATGTGCCAAGGAACCCACACAAGCAGGAGCACTACTGGATTTGATGCTAAACAACTACTGTCAGGTGACAGATTAGGTGAGAGTCAGAGAACACCATGCAGGTAAAATGTTATGGAGCTGAAGGTTAGGCAGGCATATGATGGGAATGTGATCGAGGACAATAGAAACATTCAAGTTTAGAATGGCAGACTTGAGGGATAAGGGGCGAGTTCATGAAAAATGACTCAATAACATTGTTAGAAGAGAACTGCAAAGTGTACTTTGTACTAGAAATACTATACATAAAGCACAGAATAGATATAGACCACATCACAGGGATATAAACAGGGAAAAGGCTCATGTCAGCAATAGAAGATAAAGGGATAAAAGCAAAAAGAAATTGTCACCAAGATAAAAAGCTACAAGTAGCTTTGCAAGCTGAAACAAATTCTAGAACAGGGTAAAGGAAGTTAAGAAACTGGTTAGATGATCCAAAATATAAAATGAGATTTGCATAGCAGAGAAGTTAAAAAGTAACATCAACCATTTCTATAAATATATTCAGAGCAAGCAGATAAGTAAGGGGATGGTGGGGGTCACATAACACCAATCTTTAAAAGGGGTGTAGACTGCCATGAGGGTCTTGTGGTCAGTGGGTAGCGTCCCTGCCTTGGAGCCAATAGATCTAGGTTCAAGTTTCACTGCAGGACTTGGTGGCCAAGGAAGGTGTGTTCATAATGTGGTTAAACAGATTGAGTGTAAACTTGCAAATCCTTCCAACACACTCCAATGGCAGGTGGTAAGAGGAGAAATTTCTGGTCAGCGATGTGATAAAAAGAAACTAGAGCCTCGACTATCGCTATCCATAGCTCCAGTCTACAACATGCATGTAAAAAAGTGTATGCTGCCACAGTAACTCAAACTCCTTGAGGGGCCAGTTGGCTGAAGGCCCAGTGTGGCTCAGAAAGGCAGCAACAGCATAGGATTCGATCCCCATTCTGGCTGGGATGGATTCAGGACTTTCCTCCTTGCCCATGGTGGGAGGTTGTGGGTCGGGCCTGCCTTCAGGTAGAGAACACGAGGAAAAGATAGAGTGACATCAAACTATAAGCCAGGGAGCCTGACATGTGGGGTGGGTAAAGTATTAGAAGGCACCCCAAAAAAGATATTAAACATTGCTCTTCAGCTAGGAGGATAGCATGGAGTTATGGGAGAGAGATCTTGCTCTGCAGGAACAACGGACCTTGTTGAAGAAAATGTTGTGGATGTGATAAGAATTTTATTTCAGCAAAATATTTAAAACCATGACACTAAAGGAGCCTTGGACACTAAAGGAATCAAGGGAAATGGAGACGGGACAGGAAAGTGGAGCTAAGGTAGAAGATCAGAGTAAGAGCAGAGCAAGCTCAAAGGACTGTATGGCCTACTGCTGCTCTTTTTCTTGCGTTCATACGTACAAGCAATCAATCCACAGCATTGGAAAGCATGGAGTGTGGACAAACATTGGAGGGGTATAGGAAAATGACTAAAACTAGAGATCGCAAAGATTGCTGTGAATGGTATTGTGAGAACATGGTACACAGCAACTAGCAAGGCCATTTGTGTTTAGAGCATAAATGTAATTGGTGGCTTACCACCTGCTTAAGGGCAACTAGGGATGGGCAATAAATGCTGACCTTGCCGTCAACGCTCACATCTCATGAACAAATATTTAAAAAATTGTAACTGGGGCCAGAAAAAAAAACTTAGTTTGCAGTTGACACTAAATTGGGGGTGGAGCAGCAATTCCACTAATAGGGATTGTGCTCACCACATACAAAGGAATCTGGATAGCTTGGAAAATTACTTGAGTGGAAAATTGTAATTTGTATAAATAGATGTACGGCAATGCTCTGGGTAGGGGAAATAAACATTGCCAACATAAACTAAATGGGTAACTGCAGTCGGCCTCAACAGGGGATGATGAGGGTATTGGTGGTCAGCTCACAGAAATACAGTGCAGTGAGCAGTAACATTGTGGAAAGCTTAGCTTGAAGGATGTATAGCCAGAGCACAAATCCTAAAATGTGATACCATGTCTGTAAAAAGCACTATACAGCTACTCCTGGAGTTCCATAAGCAATTCTGGTTACCATATTATAGCAAGGTTATCCAGAAGCTATTATAAGAAAGGACAATCAAAAAGATAGTGATATTAAGAGACTGAAGCGCCAGAAGTTGTATATTGGGGAGACAATGCTCATGGGATCTGAAGATTATTTAGGATATAAATAGACTGGACTCTAATAATATATGTTGAAGATTGCCACAAATGTCAGAAACAGTGAACGCGGATTCTAGGTGAAAAGAGGAGTTGGGATTTAACTGCAATATGCAAGCGGTGGCAAATGTGAGGAATGAACACTCCTGGGAGATTAACACTGCAGAAAATTTAAGGGAGAATTAGACAGTTATTTGAGGGAATATGCAATTAAGAGCTAATCAGTTGTGGGACTGGTCAGATAGATGCAGAATTATTTTGATCATGTATTTTTATGTGTCCCTAATTGTATACTGCTAAATTTCATCCATCTGGATAAGTCGTACACTAATGTGTCTGAAACCCATTCTAATCAACAGGTATACAGAGCCAAAGAAGTGCAGAAATAGCAATGCAAACCAGCAACATTTACTAACAGAAGCAGGGGATTTGTTAAGAAAGCTATGCTCGGGTACACAATAGTGAAAGAAGCAGACCTTCGGTCTCACCTTCTGAGTGGCGTCTTTCTTTTTCTTGTCCTCTTTTTTCCTTTTCTTTTCTTCCATTAACTGTTCTTCCTTTTCTTCTTCCTTCTCTCTGTAAAGGACCGCATGAAAAGGAGAACCGTTACTTTCTTAAAGCAGGAAACAATAGTTGCAAGCACTCAAAACAGAGAAACAAAAACAGTAAAGGCTGGAATTATAAAGTAGGACTGTCAACACCTGGAAACCAAAAGGTTAATCTGTCTTTTTCTTTGCAGATCCAGCTGTGTGCATCTAGCATTTTCACTTTGAAGTTTTCCATCACATACTCACTTGTCAATTGATTTTTAGGAACTAGACTGGAAGCAGCCACAATTAAATTTAATAATCCCCTTGATTAAGAGAGTGGTCAATTTCTTCACAATTCCTTGCAAACAATAAATATTTTACAGGAGGTGAAAATTCCACTGGTCTGACACAGGGAACAAAAATCAGCCAAGAAGGGGCCCAAACTATCAAAATATCAGTTCCAAGTCATACTGTATGAAGGCAAAGGACCACTAAATTGCAGTTAGAGTTCATGCTACAAATACACTACTTATAGTTTGCTTGGAATTTATAGAGCCACAAGTATTATAGTTGGGAGTCATTTGCAGCACCCTTTTCCCCAGCCTGTGCCCTTGGCAGACTTGCTGCTTCATGTGTATCTGGGCTTCCATTCGACTCACGTACCTGTGGGATATTGCAAGAATGGGATTCAGTGCTGCTCTTCTAGCTGTCAAGTGAGAAAAAGCCAGGGAATGCTATTAGAAGCCATGCAGTAAACAAATGGGATTCATTAAAAATAGAGAACCAAGTATTAATGAAACATAGAAATTGGAGGTGGTCATTCAACCCCTCGAACACACTGCCATTCAATTAGATTATGGTTGATCTGCACCTCAGTTTTATTTACCTGCCTTAGCTCCATATCTCTTGATACCCTTTTCTCATGGTATTACAATAGGGCTTCGGTTTCATTTCTTATCTGAGGGATTAAAACCTCTGACTCAGCAGCACTCATTCAGTATTGCAGCAGAGAATCAGGCTAGATTTTATGCTGAAGTTCCACGGACCTTAAACCTACAACAATATGAAGAGGCATTCAAGAGGGCATTGGATGATTATTTAAATAGAAACAATGTGCAGGGTAACGGGGAAAAGGCAGGTGCAGACACGATGGGCCGAATGGCCTCCTACTAGACCGTAACAATCCTGTGATTCTGTGACCTTCTAGGTCAGGAATGAGGTCACTACAAATTGAACCAAATCCAAAACTTGACAGAAGTAGTAAGGGAGGGAAATTAAACAATGTTGTCATATTTTGTAGCTTTTGTTTATAGGGGAGGAGGGTGATCTTTTTATATCAACTTTGTTTTGAACAAAAAGTACTCCTTATGTTCCTTCCCTTTAAATGAGGGTTGTAAATATACTGATGACTACTCAACTTGCTAATGTCTTTCTTCCAGAAGAAGGCAAACACGTTGTATGCTTCAAGAATTTTCAAACAACAGTATTTTTTTAAAAAAGGAATGAGTCCCAGATAGAACAGGCTGTGGGGATCATTCAGTATGAAAATTATCGCAAATATATGCATCCTAGATTGTGAGCAGATTTTTTGGCTGGCTCCATATTCTAAATTGCTGTTGTCTTGGATGGCTTGAATTACTATTGATTCAATGGGTGGAACATCATTTATTTTATATAAACTTTTCAATCAGTTATAAATCAATACTTAGGATTTTTGCAATACTTTCTATAGAAAAGTGAAATATATATAGCTTGTGGCAAATATCACCTCCAGATTATTCAATTTACTAGTTTTTAAACTTATTTATTCTCACCCTACAGCAGAAACTCATGTCAGGCTAGGTGCTGGAAGTGTTCTGGTACCTACCCAAAATCGTCACTCTTCATGGGTGACCCGAGACAGTGACAAGCTTTTAAACTGTGAGTAACTCACTCCTATCCCCATCCGACATCCAAACAAACCCTTATAGCAGGTGTCATTGTATGGAGACCAGAAGACATTGGAATGTATTTATTGTGAAATTTCTCCCTTTTGTTACATTTCATTGAACAAGGAAATTAACTGGCTCAGTGGTGAAGTCTATGGTTTTTCCCTGAGCCAGTGGTTAATTCCTTTTACCTTTCTACAAAACTTTTCTCCCACTTACATTCCACCAAAGGTACAGGTCAAAGATACAGCCACCACATTTACATGCGCACTTCTTGAACACTGCAATCCATTGTCACAAGTTTTGGCCCTGCTTTTCTGTCAAGTTACCATTACTCCCCAAATTAATTTTGCGATTTTTTTTCTGTCACAGAGTAGTTGCAGGCTCTGGCCATTAAACTATGAAGTGAATTTTTGAAGTTGCCCTTCCAATTGATGTGTGCCACACCAGAGAAGACACACTGGTGCTCTTTTTAAAAAGCTTAATTTTTAGTACAAAAGCCAGAGAAGCCAAATTAAGCACTTCTGGGAACAAAGCAAATGGACACTTTGTGCACTATGTACCCAAAGTTTCAGGATGATGTACAGTGGGTTTTCATCCTTTCACCTCACGTGTACTCCCAAATGGAAGGCAGCTACGGTTGACAGAAAGACAGCCTGCTGCTGTGGGTGGATGAGGGAAATTAATTCAGATTGTCTTAAGACAGATGCAGGCAAATGCAACTCCACAGAAGATAACAGTCCATGATGCAGTACTAATTGGCAATCTCCCTCAGAAACCACATGGATGGCTGCTGTGGAAAATTAAAATGCCATACTAGTGTATGTTCTGAAGTTGTGGTTAAAGCAAATTATTGGGGCAGAGAAGAGGGATTTTTACTCTGTATTAAACCTCATCAGACACTGACACTGGATAGCCAAATCAGGAAAGTGTTCATGTTCTCCAGCAGTGATGATCCTCAAGTTGTGGACTGAAAAATTGGTCAAAAAAAGTTATTTCTTCTAAAAACACACTCGTCTTTTCATCAATGCCTATTTCAATGAGTGCTGGATACAGGAACTTTACTACTAAGCTTTTCCAGCTAGTAACATGCAATAAGAATGGCTTACACGGACCTGCTTTGCAAGTTGCAAAAAAAACTGAAAGCTGCTGTGATAGCAGTTCAGTGAAGCGTTTGCACACGAGACAGACATCACACATATTAAATGTAAAAGGGGCACTATTTCACACCATCACTGTTACAATGAATCTTACTGAGTAGGCCTGGTTTAAATGAATGTTTTGTGCAATGACAATACATTACAGATAGCAGCATATATGCAACATTCAAAAGCACCAATTTGAGAAACATGAACTCATTCATCCACAACAGAAAACCCAGCTTTCTGTCCTATTACTAAAACCTCATTTTCATTTGAAATTCCTCAGCACCTTAAAAACTCGTGGGTGTGATTGGAACAGGGTGAACGAAGGAGTGGGTGGCAGCTGTGAAAATGTCATCTAGCTGTAGTCTGTGCTGTGACAGCTAATCTATGGTGAGGGCTTCAGTATCGTTAGGCTAGCAAGGAGAAGACACGCCAAAGTTCCTGCTCTTAATATTCTGTTAATAGTTTTTGTGGCATTAATGTTATACAAATACTCCAGGATAAAACGTCTGTAATGGGCATATCCTGAAGTGTTCATCCAAAAACATGTGCCTATGGTTAATGATCTCCCCCCACCCAACTTCCTGATGTACTCTGAAGAATATTTCTAAGTGTTGAAATTAATAATTAACATAGCTGCTTACTCCACAAAGTAGGCTGGAATGTAATATAGATTCTCAACTCAATTCAAAGCAAAAGTAAAAGTTTGAGGAGGATTTTATCCATGTTTACCAAATGGGGAATTGATGACACTGACAACAGGAAGAGGGAGAGAAACGTAGGACTCCTAGAACGAATAATGAGAAGAAATGTGATTGGATTTGAACAAGCCTGTGTGCGCAATCCACATTTTTGACAGGAATGACTAGCATGGAATGTTTTCAAAATCAAATTATGTTCAAAGCTATTTTCATAAACCACCAATAAAGGAAGATTGGAGGAGTCACCATTAGAGAATGAGTGAGAATGTGAGGCAGATTCATTTCCCCACTGGTTGTCAGCCTCTATAGTGTTATACAGATGGCTGCTTTTCATGGATGTTATATTGGAAGTTAGAGAAGCAGTTAAAGGCAAATGTCTCAAATCTGCTATTGTTAGGGTACTAAAACCAGAAGGGAGTTACTCTACACATAATTAAATACCCTTCTATTTCAGACTCCCAACACTATTTGCTTACTAACAAGCGTTGCAGACCTTCATTCTGTATCTACTTGCACTAGGAAAAACAACCATCAGCAAAATTATAGGTACAAACCACTTAAACTGAACTCAGCAGCTAAAGATCACAATGTGCTTCAAATCCGAAACCACCTGTGAAGTAATGCCATGGGAAATCCTTTTGCTTGCTAAATAAACCTAGTGAGGACATTAGACAGGTAGTTAACTAATATTAAAGCTCTCGTCATTAAGCTATTGTACGAGTGGTTCTGGATAATGGAGTGGAAGCCACATCTTGACTTGTCAAACGCCCCAACTGCTCCCCTCCTGAACATTAGCTAACTTACGGGTCTAACAATAGCATCAGAGACTTTCCTGGCCTTTATGATTCAGCCTTAAACTGTTTGAAACAATGCCTATTAAGTATTCTATGCCTGCTGGAAAGACCTACTACAATTAAACAATTTGGAAGCTCTGTGCAATTGAACGGAAATGTTTTTAAAACTGAAGGTTTCATATTGTGAAATTACTGTTTGAAAACAGGACATTACAATTTCCTAGTTTTCATTTACTTGTCATTGGGCTATATGCAGGTCACTGCACAGTCTTAGAAGTTCACGAAACAAGTTGAAAACAGTGGAAAAGGTTTAAAAAGGGGTTCTGGTAATGGGATATATGGCATGATGCAATGAGGAGTTGAGACATGCAAGAGCATTTCTGCTCACTTAAGCCTCCATGATATAATTTGCCTCTTATCTGTACACGCACGCTGTGAACAGATGGTCTCTTCCAGAAAATAACAGCAAGTACTTTCGATTTCCAAAAAAAACTGCACTTTGCAACTTAGGAGGTAATTAAAGTTAATGGACTGGCAGAAGAAGAGGTTCTTTAAATGAATTTTGAAATTTAACACCATTCTACATCAAATGTGCAATTGCATCAGCTTGACAATACCTATACATGATCTACAGTTTGTGGATGACTGCAATGTCGTTGCCCACTCTGCACCAGATTTGCAAGCCACTCTCGATCTGTTCAATTCTGCATACAAGAAACTCGACATGTCCTTGAATGTTGCCAAAACAAAACTCCTATCAACCCACACCTGGCCAGCCAAATGTTCCATCTCCCATCTCTGTTGAAGGAGAAATTCTGGAATATGTTGAGCACTTCACATATTAGGAGACTAGGGGATCCAACACCAGATCAACTATGCCAGTTCAGCCTTCTACGAACTACGGCAGTGAGTGACAACAAAAACCTCTACAAGTCACCAAAGTCCTAGTGTACAGAGCAGTTGTCGTCACCACATTCCTGTATTGCAGTGAGACCTTGACGGATCAACAACACGTAAGAGCGCAAGAGAAATTTCATCAGCAACGCCTCTGCCAAATCCCCCGGATTCGATGGGAGGGCCATAAAACTAAGGCTAGTGTCTTCCTGGAAGCCAGCTCCACAAGCACTCCAACAAAACTCCTGCAAAATCAACTTTGATCGATAGTCTTCCCTGCCAGGTCCTTTTATCCCAATTCTCAAATGGCCAACGTTCTGGGGAAGGACAAAGAAAACTCTCTCGTTGAAGCATGGCGCCATTGACGTTAATGACTGGGAGGAGCTAGCTATCAATCGTTCAGAATGGTGACAACTTGTCCAACAAGCTGCAACACGCTTTGAGTCACAACATCTCAATGATGAGGCAGAACGGTGACAGAGAAGGAAAGAAAAGGAAGCAAATCCTGTACTCCAGATCCCACTACCTCTTGGGACATTCTTCCCCATATCCCAAAGATATGCGGGTCTAGAATCAGCCTGTTCAGTTACATGAAGACCCATGTTTGAAACTCGCAACCCTGAGTTGATACGATCCTCGAATCGGGGGACAGACACCGCGACAAATAGGCCAATTTGGCAAATCCATTCAGACAAGCTTATTGCTGGTTTTCAGCCGGCTGTGTAAGACCTAGGTATCTATAGCAGTGGCAGAGATCTTATCACAGCATAAAAGCAGCTTCCCTATCACTCCTTGCAATGGTCATAAGTTCCTTCGTTTACCAAGTCCAAAGTCAGGCTGGTGAAAGGTAGGGGCATATTTGTTTTGTTTCTGATCAAAATTAATTGTTAACCTTAATAATTAATGTCATCTCCTGGGGTAAGTGCAAAAACTGCTTTCATCTTAGCCTGCGTTCAGTTTGCATTTTAGGAAATGTCTGTCGTGAGAGATTTAAAACTGGGTGAATAGCACTGGGTACGCACATGGAAAATAAATATTCACACTAACGGAGCTTGAAATGTGCAACCAGATCATGAGGCTTAAAACTTGTGGAATTTTGGGTGTTAAGTGAGCTACATGCACAACTACAATTCTCCTGAGTCTCCTTGTTTCTGTTGATGACCATCCATCAAACTGTCCATCAGAACAATTCTCCGCTTTCAAAATTGTTCCCACCCTTGCCTAACTCTCAAATGCAAGTGCCCTCCAATTTAGCTTGTTTTGCAGGGTGGGGGTGGTTTCTCTCACATTGCTTCTGGATTTTCAGGGATAGCAGGAAACAAAATTATTTTTCTGGTCTTTTTAATTATAATTAATTTATAAAAATTATCCTCAGTGAGACCTCCTCCATATTTCCTGTTTCTTTGAGCGCATTTCCATTGCAAAGTATAAGTCACATAAAAATTGAAAAGCTAGCCTGAAATTAGGTACTTGAAAATTCAGTGCGGAGCAGCATCAAGAACTAGAGGGCACAGATTCAAAATAATTGGCAAAAGGAGTAAAAATTATGTGAGGAAACTTTTTTTTCACCCAGAGGGTGGTTGGAGGCTGGAATGAACCCCTGGAGAGAGTGGTGGAGGCAGGTTTGATCAAGGTATACAAAAAAGAATTGGATTGCTACCTGAAAAGAATTAATGTCCAAGCTTACAGGGGTAAGGCAGGGGTTTGGGACTAGGTGGAATACTCTCTCAGGGAGAGAGTGCAGACTCGAAGGGCCAAATGGCCTCCTCTGTACTGTAAAAATTCTGTGATTTTTCTGCTGGGAAGCTCTTCGCACTCTTTCTGATAGGGCCTAGGTCTGCTGGCATCTCCCCACAATAATGCTAGAAAGCACTGTGATTTGTCTTCTCTTGAGTTCAAACATGGTACGTCATGGCATTCATTTGTACATACAATTTATCTGGGAATTGTCAGGGCAGTTCCTTACCACATAAAGCAAGAGGAAATTAAAAGATAAGGTTCCACAGTCATACGAAGCACAATGGAAGATGGTTGTGGTTATTGGAGGACAATCTTCTCAGTCCCAGGACACAGCTGGAGTAGTTCCTCAGGGTAGTGTCCTCGGTCCAACCATCTTCAGCTGCTTCATCAATGACCTTCCTTCCATCATAAGGTCAGAAGTGGGGATGTTTGCTGATGATTGCACAATGTTCAGCACCATTCGCAACTCCTCAGATACTGAAGCTGTGTTCACATGCAGTAAGACCTGGACAACATTCAGGCTTGGGTTGATGAGTGACAAGTAACATCTACACCACACAAGTGCCAAGCAATGAGCATCTCCCACAAGAGAGAATCCAACTATCACCCCTTGACATTTAATGATATTACCATCTCTGAATCCTGCACTACCAATGTCCTGCGGGTTACCATTGACCAGAAACTGAGCTGGACCAGCCACGTATACTGTGGCTACAAGAGCAGGGCAGGGGTAGGGAATGCTGAAGCAAATAACTCATCTCCTGGCTCCCCAAAGCCTGTCCACCATCTACAACACAAGTCAAAAGTGTGACAGAATACCCTCCACTTGCCTGGACAAGTGCAGCTCCATCAACACTCAAAGTCAACACCATCCAGGACAAAGCAGCTCACTTGACTGGAACCCCATCCACCATCTTAAACATTCATTCCATCTACCAATGGTGCACAGTGGCAGCACTGTGTACCATCTACAAGATACACTGCAGAAATTCAGTAAGGTTCTTTCAACAGCACCACCCAAACCCACAACCTCTACCATCTCAGAGGCCAAGGGCAGTAGGTGCAAGGGAACACCACCACCTACAAGCTCCCCTCCAAGCTACAAACCATTCTGACCTGGAACCAAATTGCTGTTCCTTCACTGTCACCAGCTCAAAATCCAGGAACTTTCTTCCTAACAGCACGATGGGTGTATCTACACCATCTGGACTGCAGCATTTCAAAAAGACAGCTCACCACCACCTTCTCAAGGATAACAATGGATGGGCAACAAATGCCGGCCTAGCCAGTGACGTACACATCCCAAAGAATTTTTTTTTAAAAATTGCATCAGGAGAGGCCACAGCACAGAATATTTCTTGACCTGAAACTGGTACAATGCGGAAGAGATAGGAAAACTGCAAAATAGTTTATCTTAATGTTTCAAGCTGCAAAAAGGGGATTTTTGTGCCTATTGCTTCTACTAAGCTATGACAGATGCACTCTATTGACACGAGGTGAAGAACGAAGGCAATCTAAGTCCATCTGCTGATATAAGCAATTACTTAAGAGTAAAATGGACAAAAGAGCTGAATCCTGAGGTGAGAGTTATTGTCCTTGACATTGACAGCATTTGACCAAACGTAGAATCAAGCAACCCTCATAAAATTGAAGTCAATGGGAACCAGGGAAAAACTGACTACTAGTTTGAATGATATCTAGCACAAAGGAAGATAGATGGTTGTGGGTGTTGCAGGTCAATCATAGCCACAGGACATCACCGCAGGAGTTCCTCAGGGTAGGATAGTAGGCCCAACCATCTTCAGCTGATTCATCAAGGGCCTTCCCTCCACTAAAAGGTCACAGCTGAGCATGTTCATTGATGATCGCTCAGTTCCATTCTCAACTCCCTAGATAACGAAGCAGTTCATTCCTACCTGCAACAAAACCTGACATTTGGTTTAAGCTAAATGGTAAATAACATTTCTGCCATAAAAGTTATCGCAATGATAATCTCCAATGAGAGACTAACCATCTCCCTTTTACATTCAATGCTATTACCATTATCAAAACCCCTATTGTCCATTGACCAGAAACTTTATAACTAGACTAGCCCCATAAACACTAACTACAATGGCAGGTCAGAGACTGGTTTTCCGTGACAAGTAAATCACCTCTGATTCCCCAAAGTCTTTCCACCATCTACAAGGCACAAGTCAGGAATATGATGGAATACTCTTCACTTGCCTGGATGAGTGCAGCTCCAACAACACTCGAGAAGTTTGATACCATCCAGGACAAAACAGCTCACTTGATCAGGACCCTATCCATCATCATAAACATTCACTGCTTCCACCACCAAAACACTCTGGCTGAAGAGTATCCCATCAACATACTCGATACATAACAGCAACTCATGAGGGTTTCTTTAGCAGCACCTTCCAAACCAGCGACCTCTGCCACCTATAAGGACAACAGTAGCAAGGGCATGGGAACACTACCACATTCAGACTTTTGAAATATATCAGCTGTTCCTTCATCAGTGGATCGAAATTCTGCAACTCCCTACCTAACAGCACCTTCACCACATGGACTGCAACCGTTCCAAGATGGCAGCTCACCGCCACCTTCTCAAGGTCAATTAGGAATGGTAATAAATGATAGCCTTGCCCCAAATGCCCATTTCCCCTTAATGAAGAAAAAAAGTCAACCATGGAGCATATTAAGTGGGAACAAAACACAGCGGAGCGGAGGAATGTACTGGTGTCTATTTTCAGAATGTATCATTTAGAAATTGTTTTCCAGAGGGCGTGGATGAATTTGAGTGCAATCACTGTTCTGAACACTCAATATTCCTGCTCTGCTCAGAATTATCATAGAATAAGTTTAGGTACAAGCTTAGCATAATTGGCAGAATACTGAAGTTCAAGGTAATTTAAAATATCAGCTAGCACTACAAAATCTAAATGTAATGTCCGGAAGGCTACTGGATGCTATTTTCTCAAACAATCTTTCCAGATGGCATGGCACATTAGATCAATGTTCTTGAACTGGAGAAATGGGTTCAAATCCAAGACAGACGGGATGAACTGTTCCATTTGGGAGAAGGATTCGAAGTAAAATAAAGCTGAGCAGTCTAATCCTGATCAAAATTGAAGAGAATTCATATTAGAAAATATTCTAAATCCAGGAACTCCATTCAGCAACCTTACAGTAAGGAGACAGAACAGAGAATAACAAACAGCCAATGGAAATGGTCTAATTATTTTGAAGGCTGTGCCCATCAGAGTGGAAGTGAGACCCTGTTGGCAAGGTTATCAAACAAGCTACTGTTCTACCACTGAGAAGGCTGCCTCACCTGTACCAAAAGGAAAAGAAATCCCCACCTCAAGTAAGCACAACTTCACAGAAAGGAAGGAGACAATAGAGAAACCAATTGATGCACCCATGCTCCTCTTTTCTGCATCTTTCAATAACCAGTAAAGACCTGGAAAGAGCGTCTATTCCCTCGTTCTTTCAGCAGGGCGACTATAAAAATATTTCAATATAATAAAAATGAGATATCGACATGAAATAAATGAAAACGTATTTACACCAATATACCTTAATTTCTTCATGCACTTATACTGTAATACTCAAGTTCATTATCTCATTCCGCCATCAGTAGATGACCCTCACCGTATACAACTCAAGATGCTCTCTTCAGGGCACATCTCAAGTTGTGAGGGAAAGAATCTATAATTGCACTTTAGATGTTTTTAGCAGTCCAAGTGGACCTGGTATGAAAATTACAGTTCACTGAAAACCTGTGACAACAGTGATTGGAGAAATTACTCAAAAATCAGAACTACAATTGTAAGCAGCCATTCCACTAAAACTGAACTGTCAGCACCAAGAAAATCCCAGCAACCCAGTCATTTTTTTCTTTAAACAAATAATGTTCTTGTCCAAGCCTGTAACAAGTTCCATGCTTTTGATCCTAACTCTTCAATAATGTGCCACCTGGTCACCATCAAAAGTACACCTTATGCCTTAGGATCTCATCTCGAGGGCTCTCAGGTTACAGATTAGAGTTCTGCCTCTCACATCAACAATTAACTGGCTGCAGGAAGCCAATTCTAATGCACTCACCAATGACCTCCAGGACCTCACCCATATAGAAATCTTTCTGACAAGAACCTCGGCCATTAGGATCAGCAAGATATTTGATCGTGGAAGGAGAGCATCATAGCCAAATTCAACTGTGGTCTCACCTGCTATCACACCCCATTCCAAAAAGGGGCAATGAATAAGTAAGAAAGAGCTTATTCCCTCATCTCTACACCAAAACACTGGAGTCAACCACCTCCACAGATGAGATCAGTTAACTTAGCATTTACAGGGCTGAAATCCAACATCAGGTAGTATATTCACCCAATGATGTCATTAAGGAGCTAAATGGCTAAGGGATTTGAGTTCCACTGTTATATAATCAAATAATGAACACCTGTTTCAATGCAGAGCAGAAATTTAACAAATAGAGTAGCCCATGCATTATAGAGGAAATTAAACTCTGCGGTGTGCTGACCATGAAAGAGAACCAGGGAAGGATCATCTCTGGGTTGAGGAATGTCATGTAGTTTTGATGTACGTTAGGCTATCACAAGATGCTGACACTCTTGGATCTGACTATAGCTCACAATATCCTAGCAATGAGGATGAGCAGAAAAGAATCATTTATGCTAGAAAAAACAAATTCCTTTCTGAAGAGAAACTGTATATTTTTCACCACAAACAATATAAAGGAATTGCTTTTTTTTGAAAAACGTGTCGATTTTAGCTGAAAAATGACCACTGCAATATTATGGAGGAATGCTTAATGGACTCATGACTTTCCTCAGTCTATTTTAATGGTGGCGTTAAGCTTAACATCTCAGTTAGGACAGTGAGTAGGGAACATCATTCTCACACTTTCACCAGTTAATATTATGAACATTGATTCTTGGCTATTTTTGCATCACAAATCTTATGGAATTTGAGTGAATGGACAGTGGTTTTGCATGTATTGTTATTCAATGTTTACATCAGAAAACATTGGGTAGATCATTATTCAGTTCAGGACATTTCTAAATAACTAAAGAGTGACTAAAGGAAACATATAAGGAGGCAGTGAAAATACACAAGAAATGCTTGTGGGAAAATGCAAATGTATTTGCCCTGAAAATTAAAAGAAATTCCAAGTGGATCACTGCAGTGATTCAGCACGTTAGGTAGCCTAGCCAAAAAATCTTGCAGGTCAGCCTTTGGCTAGATATCGCTCAGCTCAGAGGGAATGGTATCCTCTCCAGTCATGGATTACTTATCAAACTAATTTCTAAAACGCCCCACTGGCTGTATAATTTTATATAGTCTCAACAGTTCAATATTTATTATCTGCTATGGAATCTATTAAAATAATTCTAATAATGGGGAAAAAAGACTGCTTAAAGCCACACCAGCCTATTAATGAGGAGGAGACACTAGAAATGAAACACTCTGAGATCATGTGTGTACACAGAATTCGGGTGAAAATCAGTGCAAGCACTATTATACCTCATTCCATGCTGTCTCATGACCTATGCCAGTGACACCACTGAGATAGAGTAGTGCCTTACTGCCATTTCGGCTAAAATCAGCTAATTCAGCTTGGACCAGGGATCAAACCAGTGACCTCTGTGGCATGCTGCACTCACCATGATGATATGGTTGGTCATACCAATGGAGGGAAATAACAAGCTACAGCTTCACTCCATTCAGATTTTACTGCAGCTTTTGGAAGTAGGTGTGCTTTATACCTGTGTAAAATCCCTAGGGGTGTATGGACCACAGAACGTTTGACATGAAATATAAATGTACATTGTAAATATAGCCTGCAATGGCAAGTGTAGTGAGGCACCTCATATACTGTATTGAAAGAAACTGATTTGTATTATACTTTATGTAATGTCAAATTTGAATTTTTATGATGTACTTTTAAAAATTTCATGAATAAAGTAATTTTTTGGAAAAAAGTTGAACTTTATACTTGTCTCACATTAAAAACACATGGTTTAGAACTATACTATCCGTTCATTTCTCCTTTCAGGTGAATCTGTAAAAATGAAAGTTTATTCTAGATCTCAGCAGATTTTCCCTTGTCCCTTTCAGTAATCTGGCTTGCATGTGAAGAAGTCAGCCTCCGTGCAAAGTAATGAAGGACTCCCATAAAAACTGGGACTAAGGCTAGTTAATTGTGTAGACAAATTTGAGACATTCTGTTGCACCAGCAAAAACTTCTGCAGACTCCCTTAGACTGTTAGGCTACAGAGTGCACGGTAAAGGAAAGCAAGATATATATAGCAACCTGAACCCAGCTGTTCCAGTTACGAAAGTGCTGCAGCAATACAAATCAGAAGTTGAGACAAGATGACACTGCGCCTTAAGTAATATCCAAAATTAGATTCCTCTGAAAAGTCAAAATACAAAGTTTGCGCATATCGACTAGCATAAATCAACATACTATTCTCACCACCAACTTCCAACTAGTAGTTTGAGGTATAATCGTGAGGATTTTTCAGTAAAACAAAGATTTTTTTTCAAAAGGAATATATTGCTATAAAACCATTTTTCTGGCATCGGTCACAAACAAGAGTAGTCTCCAAACAGGATTCAAACCCTGAATGACAGTAAAATGGGCCAACACGACTGCAAAAATACAGCTCCATTAGTTACTGTGCGACCAACATTCTGCCACACCCCCACTGAAAGGAAAATCACCATCACTAAGATTTCAAACTAACAGTGGGTGTGTGAAATATTTCTAATGCATCCACTTGAGCTGCGAAAACAGCCAGCAGTACAACAGTATATTCTGCCCTTGAGCTGTGTTTAAACAAAAAATAGGTTGAAGTAGTAAAGGTTGTTGGTCTATTACTGACAGTGGTGGTGAAAGCAGGGGCAGGGGTGAATTAAGAGCCAGGCATATCACACATTATAGCTCATGTGATTTGCACATTTCTAGCTCAGTGTCAGGATTCAGGATTCCAACTTATAGAATAACCACTGTGCATCAACATAACCTCAAGGTCAGTTTTGAAAGAGCTTCCTCTTGGTTACATTTAGCTCATATCTAAACACAGAGGTACAATCAGGCAATTGGCAACAAACGAACAACACTACATAACTGAAGGTGCACGAGGAAAAGAAACCAAAGACAGTGATGTTACCTTGCCTTAAAAAAATGTATCAACTAATACCCATAAAGCAATAATCACACAGGGAATATTTTATACCAGCAGTTCTTCACGTATTATCTGGTAGCAGGACAAGAGTCGCAATGATGTTCGAATGTTGAGTTGATATTCCTTTCTACTCCTCCATTCCCCCTGCCATCCCACCAAAACAAATCTCTCAAAAGGTGCATGTTTTGCTGGGTTACAGTAACTCTGTTAGCTCTGGTGTCTAGTCATCCCTATTACAGGTATCACGGTCTCCTTGGCTTCACTGAAAACACACTGTAAAAGCAATCACTGAATAATGATCAGAAACATAACACTTAAGTTTCCCTGCTCCCCATGCAACCCCTACACCCCCTTTCCTCAACAACTTGTGTGTTTTGAATGTGTAGCGCTTGCCACTCTCACTTCAACTGGGTGAGCTAATCCAATACAGTGCAGAGATTAGACTCATTCCATCTGTATAATTTATAGGTTGCTCATTAAACAGAACTTGTATTTAGATGTATATAAATGCAATTATTGTCTTACAAGGTATTATGTAAAAACAAGCACTACGCAATCATTTCAGCTTCATGCATTTGTATTATAAAAAACACTTCTCCCACAAATCTAGTCAAATGCTTGGGATAAACGGTAGTATTTATTCAGTATCTAAATGGAACACCCTCAGACAATATCTACCATGACAGCTGTATCATTGTTGAACAAACTGAAAGTAGAGTTCACAGCAGTTTAGACTTAACTTTTGTTGTGCTAATTATCTCTGCGATTTATGTTAGAAACAATTGGTGGGCGACAGTAGCTACAATGAAAGTAACCATTCAAAGCTTCCCTTGCAGTTTATGACATCACCTGAATGCATTCAGTGTGATTATTTTGCTGCACATCGCTGCCACCTGCCATTGTTCTCTAGGCAAAGTGCATCTTTGTTGCTGGTTTCTGCAGTTTAAAAAAAATACCATTGTTTTTAATTTCCTTGATACTATCATGGAGTACACTACATCAAAAGCAAAAGGGATGCGAATCTACACCAAGTAAACCAGGATTTGAATAAAACCCTTAAAATTTTTAGCAAATGTTAAAGGGCAATGATCATCACATTCCTCGGATCTCCGTTAACGATCACTCTAGGACAGCTTACTTGCACATGAAATATAATCAACTGCTAGTTTGTGCTGAATCAGCTGATCTCAGTCAGCAAAGCAGTCAGAACACTGCAATACAGTACCCCAGGATTAAGGAGGGACAAAAAAAGAAAAACAGCCATTGTCCCCATTGCTGCTAGACTTTAGTAATTGCCTGCTGGAGCATGTGCCTACATGCTATTCAGGGCAGAAAAAAGAAACAGCCTTGGGTGTATTGCCCCCTTCCCATGGTTGAATAGCCTAATGTTCACCACTTTGTTTCAAACAAAGAACGGGCACTTGGGTGAGGAAGCAGAATACCATCAACACGTCTGAAATCATGCCACAGAAAGAAAGAGTATGCATTTATGTAGAATGTTTCATAACCACAGAAGCTCCTGAAGTACTTCTCCAAAGAAGTACCTTTAAGCACAGCCACCATTGCAGTGTGGGGAGACGCAGCAGCTAATCTTCACATAGCAAGGTCCTAAATTCAGCAATGAGATAAATGTCCAGACGCACTGATTTGGTAATGCTGAATGAGCGATACATGTTACAGGATGGGTTGGTGCAGTGGGCGGTAAAGTGGCAGATGGATTTTAACATAGAGAAGTGTGATGTCATACATTTAGGGAGGTCAAACAGTTACAGGGATTACACAATAAATGGGAATATACTAAGAGGGGTAGATGAAGTGAGAGATCTTGGCGTACAAGTACACAGGTCCCGGAAGGCAGCAGTTCAAGTAGACAAGGTTGTAAAGAAGGCATATGGAACGCTCTCCTTCATTGGCAGAGGTATAGAATATAAAATTAAGGATATAATGTTGGAATTGTATAAAACACTGGTGAGGCCACAACTGGAGTATTATGTGCAGTTCTGGTCACCAAATTACAGGAATGATGTAATAGCTCTGGAGAGAGTGCAGAGGAGGTTTACAAGAATGTTGCCAGGGTTAGAAGTGTAGCTACAAGGAGAGATTGGATAGGTTGGGGCTATTTTCCTTAGAACAAAGAAGGCTGAGAGGTGAATTGATTGAGGTGTACAAAATTATGAGGGGAATAGATAGAGTGGACAGGATAAAATTGTTTCCCTTGGTGAAGAATGCTAGAACCAGGGGACATAGATTCAAGATAAGTGGCAGAAGGTGTAGGGGGGACATAAGGAAGAACTTTTTTACGCAGAGGGTAGTGGGTGTCTGGAATTCGCTGCCCAAGTTGGTGGTAGAGGCAGAAACTCTAAACTCTTTTAATAAGTACCTGGATCTGCACCTTAAGTGCTGTAAGCTGCAGGGCAATGGGCCGGGTGCAGGAAGGTGGGATTAGAAAGGCCACCTGGGTGTCCTCGGGCTGGCATGGACAAGATGGTCTGAATGGCCTCCTTCTGTGCTGTAACTTTTCTATGGTTCTACGCAAAGTGTCATGCCATATCCCTTAATATTTTTGCATAACAAAAATCTGTCAATCTCAGATTTACAATCTAATTGACCTAGCATTAACTGTAATTTGTGGAAGAGTGTTCCAAACTTCTACCAGCCTGTGTGTGTAGGAGCGTTTCCTAATTTTGCTCCTGAAAATAGAAGTGTGCATCAGCTGCTATTCTGCCAATTCTGCTATTAAAAGGAAAATAAATAAACTGAACTTACATTTATATAGTGCCTTTCACAGCCACCAGAATCTCAAAGTGCTTTTTAAAAAAACTTGTTCAAGGGATGAGGGTGTTGCTGGCTAGACCAGCATGTATTGCCCATCCCTAATTGCCCGTGAGGTGGTGGTGGTGGTCAGCCACCTTCTTGGACCACTGCAGTCCATGTACTATAGAGACACCAACAGTGCTGTTAGGGAGTTCCAAGATTTTGACCCAGTAAGAGTGAAGGAAGAGTGATAGAGTTCCAAGTCAAGGTGGTGTGCGGCTTGGAGGGAAACGCTCGCATGCATCTGCTTCCTTGTCCTTCGAGGTGTTAAAACTCGCAGATTTGCAAGGTGCTGTTACCACAATGCATCTTGTAGATGGTACACACTACTGCCACTGTGCATCGGTGGTGGGGGAAGTGAATGTTTAAGATGGTGAACGGGGTGTCAATCAAGCAGGCTGCTTGTCATGGATGGCGTAAAGCTTCTTGAATGTTGTCGGGGCTGCACTCATCCAGGCAAGTGGAGAGTATTCCATCACACTCCTGACTTGTGCCTTGTAGATGGTGGACAGGCTTTGGGGAGTCAGGAGGCGAATTACTCTCTGCAGAATTCCCAGCATCTAACCTGCTCTTGTAGCTACAGCATTTATATGGCTAGTCCAGTTCAGTTTCTGGTCAATGATAATCCACAAGATGTTGATAGTGGGGTATCCAGCAATGGTAATGCCACTGAATGCCAATTGGAGATGGTTAGATTCTCTCTAGTTAGAAATGGTCATTGCCAGGCACTTGTGTGGCTCAAATGTTACCTGTCACTTATCAGCCCAAGCCTGATGATGTCCAGATCTTGCTGCAAATGAACAAGGACTGCTTCAGTATTTGAGGAGCTGCAAATGGTGCTAAACACTGTGCAATCATCAGTGAACATCCTCCTTATGATGGAGGGAAGGTGTTTGATGAAGCAGCTGAAAATGGTTGGGACCTAGGACACTACCCTGAGCAATTCCTGCAACAATGTTCTGGGACTGAGATGATTGACCTCCAACAACCACAACCAACTTCCTGTGTGCTAGGTATGACTTCAATCAATGGAGAGTTTTCCCCGATTTCCATTCACTTCAATTTTGCTAGAGCTCCTAGATGCCATGCTCAGTCAAATGCGGCCTTTTGTCAAGGGTAGCCACTCTCATTTTACCTGTGGAGTTCAGCTCTTTTATATATTTATATATGTTTGGACCAAGGCTGCAATGAAGTCAAGCTGAATGGCCCTGGCAGGACCCAAACTGAGCAGGTTATTGCTGAGTAAGTGTCACTTGATAGTGTCGATGATGACACCTTCCATCACTTTGCTGATGATTCAGAGTAGACTGATGATTGGGGTAATTGGCTGGCTTGGATTTGCTCTGCTTTTTGTGGACAGGACATAACTGGGCAATTTCCCACATTGCCAGGTAGGCACTAGTGTTGTAGCTGTACTGAAACAACTTGGCTTGGGGCGTGGCTAGTTATGGAGCACCAATCTTCAGCACTATTGCCAGAATGTTGTCAGGGCCCATAGCCTTTGCAGTATCCAATGCCTTCAGCCATTTCTTGGAGTGAATCAAATTGGCTGAAGATTTGCATCTATGAAGCTGGGGACCTAAGGAGGAGGCAGAGATGGACCACCCACTCGGTACTTCTGACTGATGAAGATGGTTGCAAATGCCTCAGCCTTATCTTTTGCACTGATGTGCTGGGCTCCCGCATCTTTGAGGGTGAGGATATTTCTGGAGCCTCCTCCTCCAATTAATTGTCCACCACAATTCGCAACTGGATGCGGCAGGACTGCAGAGCATAAGTCTGATACTTCCTGTAATGTGGTGACCACAGTTGTATACATTACTCCAGCTGTGCCCTAACTAACTGATACTTAACCCCTGAAATCTCCTTCGACCGCGCCTTTCAAACCAGCGACTTCTACCATCTAGAAGGACAAGGGCAGCAGATAGATGGGAACACCACCACCTGCAAGTTCCCCTCCAAGTCACTCACCATCCTGACTTGGAAATATATCGGCCGTTCCTTCACTGTCGCTGGGTCAAAATCCTGGAACTCCCTTCCTAACAGCACTGTGGATGTACCTACGCCACATGGGCTGCAGCGGTTCAAGAAAGCAGCTCACCACCACCTTCTCAAGGGCAACTAGGGATAGGCAATAAATGCAAAGCCCACATCCCGTGAATGAATTTTTAAAAAGTAGGTGGCATGCAACAAGAGGTTTCCTTGCCAGTGTTTGACCACGAGGCTTCATGGGGTCTGGAGTCAATGTTGAGGGCTCCCAAGGCAACACCCTCCAGACTATGTACCACTGTGCTGTCACCTCTGCCAATGGGACAGGACATACCCAGGGATGGTGATGGTGGCATCTGGAACATAGTCATTCTTACCAAATCATACCTTACAGCCAATGACAGGCTGTTGCTTGACTAGTCTGTGGGACAACCATTGTCATTTCCAGTGCCTACGCCAATGTCAGGTGGTCTGTCCGGTTTCATTCCTTTTAGGCTTCATAGTGGTTTGATACAACCGAGTGGATTAGGCCATTTCAGAGGGCATTTAAGAGTCAGACACACTGCTGTGGGTCTGGGATCACATGTAGGACAGCATATCTCATTAGTGATTAACAACAATCGATTATGGTTTCATGGCACGTTTCTGAGACTAGCTTTTAATTCCAGATTTATTATTTGAATTTAAATTCCACCAGCTGCCGTAGTGGGATTTGAACTCCTGTCCCCAGAGCAGAATCCTGGGCCTCTGGATTACTAGTCTTGTGGAATAACCACTACGTCACCGCCTCCCCTCCTCAGCCAATGAAGTACTTTTGTAAGCACAGTAACTGTTGTAATCTAGGAAACATGACAGCCAATTTGCGTACAGCCAATTCCCACAAACAGCAATCTGATAATCACCCGATAAACTTAAGGGATAAATACTGGCCAGGACATCAGGGGATAACTTGCCTCTTCTTTGAAATAGTACATGAGATCTTTTACATCCACCCAAGTAGGGAGACAGGATCTCAGCATTTCCTCAGTACAGCAATGAACATCAGCATAGATTTTTCGGTTCAAGCCCTTGAGTGGGACTTGAATCCTGAACCTTGTGACTCAGGCGAGTGCTACCAACTGAGTCACAACTGACACTCAAAAGCGATAACTACAATCAAATCCCTGCTAATGAAAACTAAATAAACATTTATCATAATAAAGTGATCTGATGTAAAAGATTTTGTTCTTAAATTCCCATCGACAAAGGATGCTCGAGTAAAGCAAGATTCACTTGTGGTTGAAAATCAAAAAGTCTAACAGCTCTGCAATGGAAGCTCAAGAACACAAAGCTTTTAACAAAGCAATGCAATGCAGCCACAATCCTCGCAGCGTTAGCACATTACTAAAGAGCAGCAGAGTGGAGACAAAACCCAGACCTATAAATGCAGATTACAGCCGCTGGTTTAATTAAGTACAGGAAACTGGGTCTGGACTCCAGGTCTAGGCATAAACAATGGGGCCGACCTTCACTACAGGTATCGGCTAAGCGAGTGACACACAAAAGTCATTCCCTTGAAACAAGATCCAAAATCCTTTCCAAGACCCTCTTAAGCAAAAGTTACCCAGTCAAGTCTTAAATAAAACAATTCAGGGCCCAAATGAAGAGAGGCTCCCAGGGGCTGTAGCAGTTACAGCTGAACTCCACAGTGGAGCCCGACTCAAATTTTAACCAACAACATGTACTGCTGGGGTAAAAACAGACATCTTTCTGGCCATTGCTTATGCGCAGCAGCCACATCCTGGAACACTTGACACTAAGACATTTCCTGCTAATGTTGAAACAATTACAGCTATGACACGTAGAGATAAAACTAAAAAGAAAAGACTCCAATGGTGGGACGTAGTAATTTCTTTCTTCCATTTATCATACAGCAGACTTCACCCAGCAAGTACAACAGACTAGATTATGGTACTGAACTAGCAACTAGTGATCATGGATTTCACTCCCAATTGTGAAACAGGGTTTAGTAACTCTGATATTTTGTGGACAAGCAGTAGAAAAAAAACACCAAACTACTGTGAAACCCAGCTGGTTTATCAGTTAGTAGCACACTTGCTTCAGAATAACAGGGTTATGGATTCAAGCCCCATTTCAGGGCTTGAGCTCAAAAATCAAGGCTGACACTCCACTGCAGTACTCTAGGAGCATCACACTGTCGGAGGTGTCGTTTTTCAGAGATGTTAACCAAGGCCTTACCTGCCTGCTCAGGTGGGTGCAATAGATCCCACAGTATTATTTCAAAGAGGAGCAGGGGAGCGATCTCCAGTATCTTGGCCAATACTTATCCCTCAATCAATATTACAAGAAACTGATCATCGGTCACAATCACATTACTGTTTGTGGGAGCTTGCTGTGCAAATTAGCTGCCACATTTCTTACACTACAACAGTGGCAACACTTCAGAAGTACTTCATTGGCTATAAAGTGCTTTGAGACATCCAGTGGTCATGAAGCGCATTATATAAATGCGAGGCTTTCTTTATCAATCAAAAAGAGAAGCTGCTACTTCTATGCGGACTGGTCCTACCAATGACTAGTCACACACTACCTTACTCATTCTTAATGCCCTCACAGCAACAAATATCAGAGCAAATAAAAACAGACCCGTCTCATCTGGTGATTGCTACAACCCATAACAGGTCTGCTATGTGTTTGTTCTGAAAGATTAAACTGACCCAGTCCACCTGAATCCAGGCAGAAGTCCACAAACGATAGGCACACAGGACCAAATCTACCCCTGAGAGAATCACAGGTACAATCCTCAATAGGGTAGTGCCATGCATACTGATGGGTGTGTGTGGCTGATCCAGGGCAACTGTGACTTTGTCCCAATTTCATGAAATTCCACTTCTGTAATATTAGCAATGAACCCAAACTTCAACTGAAAAGGCCAAATCAGTTCAATTTTCCTCAAAACTCACCGGTGCAGTAGAAACAGGAAATGGTAGTTAATGCACAGTGCAAACACAATACTTTAACTTTGCATTGTTCAAACAGAATGACAGCCCTGCCTAAAACTGCAGCTCTTGTTTTTCTACTTCTGCTCAGGATTGTCTCTTTCCATTCCCTCCCATATGCTTTGTACTGTGCATCTCATTCTGTAACTCGTACTCTTTTGTTTTTCCACAAATGTTAAAATTATTTTTCTCTAGGAAGCCATTTACAAAACCCTTCCATTTTTCCAGGTAAACAAAGCAGCAGCACTGAGCCATCTGGATGGTTAGGAATAAACCTGCATGTAGCCAGTCTCAGACTGATGCACCCACAACCAAGTCAGCCTACACTGCTTCTTTATAATGTACTTCCACTTAGCAGCCATCCAACTTATTCCCCTCTCCCTCTAAGCAGTGTACCTGGATACTTGCCAAATTCCAGTTTCACCCTTATCCTTTGCATTGCGAACCTATTCTCTCTGCATGAAGTCAGCTCTTCATTTTACCCACCTTCTTTTAATGATATCGCTGCAAGGCACTGCTGCACAATCTCTCTCACCCACTCAGATGAGCAAACGGCCAAATCAGCCAAGGTTCAGTCTAAAATGGCAGGGAGCAGATATGGCCAATCAGGGAGACACAAAAATGCTGCGTCAGCTCAAAATAGGAGGAGGACAGAGTTAGAAAACACAAAGCCAAGCAGCTACATTGTGGTAAGTGGCAGAGATATATGCATTTCAAATGCTTGCTTAGTGACCCATTTAAAACAATTTCAGGCATGCAAAAGCTGTACAGTAGGTACATGGCAGTCTAGATAAATTCCAGGGTTTTAATAATATCCATCATTCGTAACACTGAGACAGGCATACCATCAATTTGAGCTTTTTTTTTAAAACGCCAATTGCACCCCTCCCCTCACAAGGTGCTGTATCTCAGGGTACTGCCTCTCACTGAGCTACAGTTGCATAGGCACCAGCCAAGCTCTGCTACCTTAGTCACGCTGCTGTCCTTCACCTGCAAACCTAGCTGGGGAGTAGCAGCAGCCTAAGTGTGGAGGAAATCAAAGCCAACTTCAAATCCTGTCCTCACCCAGCTTGTATGCTTAGAGCTGGAGCCACTTGGTTCTAGGGCAGGAGCCTTAGCTGATTTCTACCCCCGCCACCCCCTTTCTTCCCAGCCAATTGGAGTTTCCTAAGCTCAGATCTCAAACAGAATTCTCACCCAATCAGAATTCCTAAAGAGTTTGCAATCGTTAGCAATAACCTCCCTGACATAAAAAATAAAAATATAAACTTTCCAAAATATCTGTGTCTGCTTCCCATTTCAATATGATCCTTTTCATCTATTTCATGTCTCCCCTGCCTCTACAGGTTCTCTCTTTTCACGAGCAGCACACCCCTTCTGGTTTTCCAGCTCCTAAAACATCTGCAACACTGATTTTTTGTAAAAATATTACAGCCAGGAAGCACATCATGAGAGAAAATGCAAAGCAATCCCATTCTCAAAGAAACAGGTAGCAATTAGAAAATGCCTATCCTCAAGTGAGGGAAAGGGGAGGAAAAAGAAATATCAGACTTTAATGCCGTTTCCTTTTAAAATCATATGGGCTTAAATGAGTGTAAACTGTGTCTGAATCAAACTCTGCTACCAAGTTTAAGTAGGTCTCATACTGTTTATACGATAGAATCAAATCAAAATATCTCAGCAATGATGTTTGGAGCTTATTTGGTTACTGACTATATGCCCCAATGTTAAACTGTGCAATATCCTGGTCATCCTCAGCACCTCTTCACAGCATGTATTTAAATAGGTGCCAGTGATTCTATCTCCATATTCCACCTGTCTCAGAGAACAAGCAGCAGACAGAACTGTCGGTCCATGAAAGAAATTTTGCCCGTTTCAGCTGGGCAGACACAGCAATTTCCCTGCTTCTAATTCCTTCAATTTCAGGATCTGCTGAATAATTCAACTGGAATCAATTACAAATTAAATGCTCAGCTAATGTACTTTTTCTTTTGAAGTATTACTGAGAAATCACAAATGTTGGAAACAGTAATGAGAAAATGAGGTTGCAGACACAAGGCTTGGGTTTTTAAAAAAGTCCACAGTAGATTGCAGGAGGAAAGCAAAGAAGGGAAGGAGTGCCACAGTTTAGAGATGGTAAGAGTGAGAATGTGATCCAGTATGATATGTCTTGATTTCAATATTGTGAGGACTGAGGGAAAAAAAAGCACTCAGTACAGCACATTAGGAAGTCCAAGAGGGGCAAGTTTAAAAAAAAAAATCACTGATAAAAAGAGCAGGGTGGTCAATGGCAAATCGAAGTCTATGCCAAGACTGAGAATATCTTAAATCAGGGCTATGTTCCTGCTGAGTTTTTCCAGGTATTTTTACTTTTGTTTCTATGGTAAATAGCTGTGTGTTACAAGCTGACTTTTCAGCAAGACAGACATATCCAAGGTTCTTCTGTGCTGTTGCTATTTACACCAAATGGCATCTCAACTCTAGAACACAACCCCTAACTGTTCAGTCATCTACTTCTCTGCTATATTTAATTTATAATACAAAATTATATGTGCTTGAAAGATTACCACAAAATAAGGAAAACTTTGCAATAAACAAATATACTGTTATGCTGGCACACCATAGTGCCACATGGAATCCAAGTGTACATGAAACCAATTAAAACAATGCCACTTTTATAACCATCCTCCCTCATAAGATATTAGAAAGCGATTAGGGATTACTTGTTTGTTGGCCAGTAATCAGTTTTATCATAAAGGCTATTACAATAAAAACTCACTCTCACAATTGTAGTTCCAATGTGTCTGTTCGTTTACAACAGTCAAGGAGCAATAATTTAAGGTATAAAGTTTATGTTTTTGGACCCCAAACTAAGGATTATTATTTTTGGTAACTGAGCACCCCTGAGTGAGATTAAATTAGGGTAGTCAGTAATGGCAGGATACCGTGCTAGAAAACTATTTTAGTTTGAAGTTGCTTACTCAGCAGGACTCTGATTTACCCTGAAGAGCATGTAGTCCAAAAGTAAATGCACTGTAACCAAGGTGGGCAAGAGCTGAGCCAAAGGAGACAAGCAGGGACTACAAATAAAGGCAGATGATAATTTATTTACACAGGGAGTTATGATAATCTAGAATATGCTGTCTGAAAGGGCGGTGGAAGCAGATTCAATAGTAACATGCAAAAGATAATTGGATAAATACTTGGCAGGGTAAACATTTCAGGGCTATTGGAAATGAGCGGGGGATTGGAACTAATTTGATAGCTGTTTCAAAGAGCTGGCACAAGCACGATGAGCCAAATGGCCTCCTTCTGTATTACATGATTCTATGAAGAGGCAGAGATAGGGAGCAGCTGTTCCCCTTTGTTGAATGGTCAGTCACGAGGGGACATAAATTCAAGGTGACGGGCAGGAGGTTTAGGGGGGATGTGAGGAAAAACTTTTTTACCCAGAGGGTGGTGACTGTCTGGAATGCGCTGCCTGGGAGGGTGGAGGAGGTGGGTTGCCCCACATCCTTTAAAAAGTACCTGGATGAGCACTTGGCACATCATAACATTCAAGGCTATGGGCCAAGTGCTGGTAAATGGGACTAGGTAGGTAGGTCAGGTGTTTCTCACAGTCGGTATAGGCTCGATGGGCCGAAGGGCCTCTTCTGCTCTGTGTGATTCTGTGATAATCGTAAAAGCCGCAAAGGTTCACTCAACGGTTCAGTGAGTAAATGCTGGTGTCATTTCAGCTTTGATCACTGACCTTAGCTAGGGCTCAAGCCAGTCTTAGTATCACCTGGCAAGGGGTGACTAAAGAAATAAATTACGACTTCTGCTGCTATTCACTCAGTTGTAGTGAAGTGCACATCTCTGGACTTCAGGAGTGCAGGTCAAGGCTCAACTGTGATGCCCCCAAGGTATAATGAACCATCAGTGTTCTGCCTTGGCTCTCACTTACAGGATGACGACCTCAGATAAGTATAATAAACACACCTAGAATCAAGTCACTACCTTAAAGAGAGTAAACTTTGTAGGTGGGCAATTGCTAATGTGCAACCCAGTCAAGTTACTGCAGTTTTCTGTCTATCAGCTGTGTCAAAATAGAATGTACATGGTCCTAACACAAAGCTACTGAAATATTTACCAATATGGGTGGTAAGGGTATCTGTATCTAGAAAGCTGAACGATGGAGGTTGGCTGGGCAACTGCAGGTCATTTGGCTAGGTCTGCACAAGCTGCAAGCCACATGACGAAACTGCGGCCACTTGGCACCAAGGGAGCAATGTATAATTATAAGCTTTATTATAAGCTTTTCTAACTGTAATTTTGTGCATTGATTGATAGAATATTAGATTTCCAAATCAATCATTTGGCACATCCATACACAATTCTTTTTCAGATCATGGATATCTATGATGATATTATATATCATATTAAAATAATTTGAAAGCTCCCTGCTCATCTACACAGGGATGGCCAACTGAGGGAAGGCTCATATTCTTCTTTTCCACCCAGGTGGAGTGCAACATACACAGTACAGATCATTATTCTTTGCTGTCATTCTTCCCAAGCTCCTTAATTCCAATGTTTCACTTCCATCTTTTATAACCTTACAGCTTCTCTGCATGAAGCTGCTCAGCTCTGCAAGTTTCAGCGTAGTTTTATGCTGTGGGCTCACACCCACAAGGAACTGGGTCAAGACATCCAATCTACATTTAACA
Organism: Cetorhinus maximus; assembly: GCF_964194155.1. Taxonomy (NCBI): domain Eukaryota; kingdom Metazoa; phylum Chordata; class Chondrichthyes; order Lamniformes; family Cetorhinidae; genus Cetorhinus; species Cetorhinus maximus. Next base: position 23,469,790 of record NC_135907.1, read on the forward strand.
TACCACACCTATACATGTATAGGTTCTGAAAATCTGCATAGAAAAAAAGCACTAGCCTGTTATTAATTTCTGCCATGATCACACAAAACTGATGAGTGTTTTCATACAGAAGTATTGTTTTGCTTAAGGCAATTTCAACCTCCAGATTTCAACTGCTCACTCAGAACCACCAGCTCTGAATACCTTACAGATGTGCAGCTGTATAAAGCACTAAACAGATCAGAGGCCAATCACCCCCCTGTCTGGCCTTTCAGCTTCACTGAACTGCTTCTCAACAGAGCAAATTTTCTTCAGATCGAAAGGCAGCTTAGTCTATGCCAAGATCAGATCACAATGGGACCAAATAATACCAAGCGCATTTTTGTAGCGTGAAGCTGATCGTACAAGTTCCTTTTCCCATCCCCTCAATCTTGGGAATGGAGTGCTCTCCCGGCTTCTCACTTACTGTCCTTGCATTCATATGAAACAGTGGCATCAGTGAGGATCAGGTAGTACAATGTCATGTAACTTGTAGCACAGAGTGCAGATTCAGCTTAGAGAATGCCAACAGACAGATGAAAATTGCGACTGGTGCCCAATAGCCACGTCAAGGTTGATGCCCACTCCTAAAGGATAAATCAGCTTCCACATGCTGTGATTCAGAGATTGGGTTTGAGGTACGAATCTTTGGGGGTCAATGCTTCCTTGAAAATGGCCAAAAACAAGCAGGTGCAGTATGGGTCTCAATCAGGGTTCATGCATACAAGTCCTTGATTTTGTTACCAGGAATAAGCAACCTACAACTGCAAATTCAAAACTTCACGCATGCCACAAACAATCTGTTTTGAAAATAAAATTACTGCAGCCCTGTAAAAAGTCGAGTACATAACCATGACTTGGATCTAACATTTTCAGTACACATCATTTCACTTCATCACGTCCATCCCTTACCAAAAAAAATCTAGATCTATCCCACACAGGATTCCACTTGAAAAAGATGGACACATTACATAGTATTCCATTTTTATGTGTTTTATATACAGCCTACTGATACTATCAACAAAGCTGAGCATTTGTGAACAAACTCTTTCACTCTTGGTGCCTTGCACTAGGTTTTGATCGTTTATTCTGGGATAATCAAAAAAGCCTGAAATTAATTCCCCCACCCCAACCTTTGATTTCTTATAGAATGGCGGCAATGCTAAACTATTCTCAAATAACTTTAAAAAAAGACACAGAAAATACATATTCTGCCAAATTCTATGTGACAGGATAATGAACATTGATCGACCAGCCAATAATTGTAAAGCAGAAGCCCTGCAATGGGGAGACATTTCCTCCTGCTATCATCCCCACACCCCCCCCTCCGCAATCCTGCTCTCCTCCCTCTAGAGATCATTTTCTACATTATTGCAACCATTCCTGAACAACTGCTGCCTGAAGAGACGAAAAGGCAGGCAGATTAGAGTGCCTCGTAGACCCACATACTTGAACCTATGACCTTTCAATTCCAAGACAACTGCTTTTATCCATCAGACCACTTGCAGCATTAACCATCCCCCCCCCCCCCACACCGCCCCAAACCCACCACTCGGCCTCCGACGGTAAGTAAAGCAGCAGAACATACGACAGCCGAAAATAAGATATCATACTTTGTGCCAGGACCTAGAAAACTGTGAGCGCACACATTTTAGAGGCACTCTTATGGTGCAGCAGTTACAGCAAGATAAACCCATTGTGAACTTAATGATTTGCACGAAGAATTAAGAGTCTGCCAACCGTGCTCACAACTATGGATTTCAGGGTTAGCTGGGCAGCCGGTGAAACAGGCTAGCAGTTCCTGGACCCAGTAGCTGGCTAATCAGTTGTAACAAAAAAAAAATTCTAAAAATTGTAGCTGGTTGCTCTACTCAAACAAAAAATGCAAATACAATATTATAAAACATAACAGATTTAAAATTAAAAACATTCTAGCTATTAGCAGCTATGCACCGCTGATTTCCAACAAGCCCCTTGTAATTACAATCAGCCAGGCTTCCCCGCAGTGCTATAAATAAGTTTAACCAGTTACTCGGCAGTTTACATACGAATGCCAATTGGTTAGAAATCGCCTTTACCCGTCAAAGAAAAAACCTCTCTCCGTAGCCAAACGACGGTTGCAAGGACAATCCTCCCTCTGCTGTCTCACCATTTAATTCAAGAAGTGATAAACCGCACAAGGGAGCAAACTGCTTCGAAAAAAACTTGGGTGTTCACTGATCTGTCACACAAGACTTAATCGCAATGAAAATGCATCAGTGGCTGCTAATTTGCAGCACGGCTGCATTTCGCTAAATCTTCAATCTTGTTGACTTTTGCAAAGGAATAGCATCTTTAAAGTTTAAAGCCACCATCTTTTCTCCCCTCCCACCCGTTTGCATAAAATGGCTGTGGCCTTTTTAAGCCAGGTTCCAGGTTCCAACCCCATAGCTGTTTGCAGCCAGACAGTCTAAACAGTGTTCTTGGAAAATTTTTTTGTAAAAAAAACACCCAGTCAACAGAAACAGGAATCAACCACAAACCTCATAAAGTGCAGCAGTGCAAGGATCCAGCAAGTTGAGGCATTCGAGGCAAAAACAAAAGGAGAAAATTAAAGCAAAAAAATCTGATTCTTTTTCTTTTTTTAAAAAACAAACGTTCAAAAGCCAGTTGAGACTGTGGCGGCCATTTTGGCAGGAACTTAGGAGCCAGCTTCTGTGGGAAGCTTTTATTTGTGACCTTCAGAGAGAGGCTGTCATGTGATCTATTGTCCCATCAATCAAAGAGGAGGAGGAGGAGGCTTAGCTCCACCTTCCCTGAGAGTAGAGGCACTCCAATTGGTAGGCTGCATGTTCTAACATGCAGTAGGACTCTGTAAGGTTAATCCCTCTGCGTACAGCACCAGCACTCTGCAACTTAGCAACGCTGTTAACTCTTACACTGCCTTGCTGCAAAGTTATCTTTTCCACTTGACATCTGGATGAGCAGCACCATTCTCTGTTCCTTTCAGCCTGCAGTACCCACAGACACCAACGTGAACTTTCCCCATTGTGTGGTCACTGCAAGATATGAATTACCAGTATCAGCAATTTTATTGTTCTGGTCACAATAATCTGCTGTTCATCCAGGAGTTTCCTGGGGGCTCTAGTGTTGGAGCCCCTTCCCCCAGCATTCTAGAATGGGAGGAAAAGCCTCATTTGCAAATCTCTAAAGGCCTGCTTTTCCTTCCTTAGGTGTAATCTGGATGTTGCTCCCAAAACTGGACCCATTTTGCTGAGGTCAAGTTACACCCCATTAATCTCATTAAAATACGAACAAGCTCAAAATGGGCACAAGTCTCCCTAAACAATGCCGAGCCCAAATCTGTATATTTCTTCTTTCACGTCGTAGCATTAAAAGTTTAATCTCATTTAACTATTATTCATGTATTCACATGTATTCATTATTCACAGTATTTTTGTTACCTGGCAGCCTTCAGTTTCATGAGACAAATGGTTTGCACCTTACTGGTCAACCCTGTGTTAGACATTATTTGGTGTGGTGGCTCAGAACCACACTCGAGCGTGTCTCTGCTGCACTTGCTGCAGGTAAAGGTAGTGGCCCGAGGTGGTGTAGGATTCGCTGGCCTCAGTTTCTCCTCATGTCTTCTGATGTGCCACTGGGCAGTCAGCCTCCAGAGGTCCCGGCCATCGGCGGATTTTGCCCAGTTGTCTGCATCAATGTCTGCTATCTTTATATCTTGCCTGCAGATGTTCTTGTAGTGGAGATATGGATGTCCAGTAGGTCATGCCCCATGGCCACTTCACTGTACAGAAGGTATGGCCGTCATCCATCTGATGAATTTGGCTGAGCCATGACAAAAGTTGTTGACTTAATTATGACTGTATGTTGATGGAATTAGCATGCTCCAGTCCTTCAGAATTGGTGACCTTGTCCCATTAAGAGATACCAAGGATACATCTGAGACAGCAAAGGTGATAACTGTTCTATAATAAAAGCAAAATACTGAGGATGGTGGAAATCTAAATTAACAACAGAAAATGCTGGAAAAACTCAGCAGGTCCAACAGCATCTGTGGAGTGAGAAACAGAGTTAATGTTTCAAGCCCGTATAACTCTTCTTCACAGCTAAAGAGAAGTAGAAATGTGATGGAATTTATACTGTTTAAGTGGGGTAGGGAAGGATGTCCCATGAGATAGTGGGGTCTGAAGTGCAGGATTTGTTTCCTTTTCTTTCATCCTCCTGTTACTGTTCTCCTGCCTAGAGTATGTTATCCAAGTCTTGCCACTACAGAGGAGTACACAAAGGACACAGGCTTGGTAGACTTGCATGTTAGAGTTCACCATCAAGTTGCTGTTCATAGAATCAAAGAATCTTTACAGCTCAGGAGGCAGCCATTCGGCCCATCTCTGAGAGAGCATTCCATCTGGTCCCAAACCCCTGCCTTATCCCTGTAAGCTTGGACATTAATTCTTTTCAGGTAGCAATCCAATTCTTTTTTGAATACCTTGATCAAACCTGCCTCCACCACTCTCTCCAGGAGTTCATTCCAGTCTCCAACCACCCTCTGGGTGAAAGAAATTTTCCTCACATAATTTTTACTCCTTTTGCCAATTATTTTGAATCTGTGCCCTCTAGTTCTTGATGCTGCTCCGCACTGAATTTTCAAGTACCTAATTTCAGGCTAGCTTTTCAATTTTTATGTGACTTATACTTTGCAATGGAAATGCGTTCAAAGAAACAGAAAATATGGAGGAGGTCTCACTGAGGATAATTTTTATAAATTAATTATAATTAAAAAGGCCAGAAAAATAATTTTGTTTCCTGCTATCCCTGAAAATCCAGAAGCAATGTGAGAGAAACCACCTCCACCCTGAAAAACAAACTAAATTGGAGGGCACTTGCATTTGAGAGTTAGGCAAGGGCGGGAACAATTTTGAAAGCGGAGAATTGTTCTGATGGAGAGTTTGATGGATGAACATCAACAGAAAAAAGGAGACTCAGGAGAATTGTATTTGTGCTCAATTAACACCACAAAGTTTTAAGCCTCATGATCTGGTTGCACATTTCAAGCTCCGTTAGTGTGAATATTTATTTGTCCATGTGCGTACCCAGTGCTTACTATGTACACTATTAACCCAGTTTTAAATCTCTCAGTACAGGCATTTCCTAAAATGCAAACTGAACGCAGGCTAAGATGAAAGCAGTTTTTGCACTTACCCCAGGAGATGACATTAATTATTAAGGTTAACAATTAATTTTGATCAGAAACAAAACAAATATGCCCCTACCTTTCACCAGCCTGACTTTGGACTTGGTAAATGTAGGAACTTATGACCATTGCAAGGAGTGATAGGGAAGCTGCTTTTATGCTGTGATAAGATCTCTGCCACTGCTATAGATACCTAGGTCTTACACAGCCGGCTGAAAACCAGCAATAAGCTTGTCTGAATGGATTTGCCAAATTGGCCTATTTGTCGTGGTGTCTGTCCCTCGATTCGAGGATTGTATCAACTCAGGGTTGCAAATTTCAAACATGGGTCTTCATGTAACTGAACAGGCTGATTCTAGACCCGCTATCTTTGGGATATGGGGAAGGATGTCCCAAGAGGTAGTGGGATCTGGGGTACAGGATTTGCTTCCTCTTCTTTCCTTCTTTGCCACTGTTCTGCCTCATCATTAAGATGTTGTGATTCAAAGCGTGTTGCAGCTTGATGGACAAGTTGTCACCATTCTGAACGATTGGTAGCTAGCTCCTCCCAGTCATTATCGTCAATGGTGCCGTACTTCAACGGGAGAGTTTTCTTTGTCCTTCCCCAGAACGTTGGCCATTTGAGAATTGGGATAAAAGGACCTGGCAGGGAAGACCATTTACGGCCAACTGGACACCATGTCCTGTCCATCAAAGTTGATTCTGCAGGATTTTTGTCAGAATGCTTGTGGAACTGGCTTCCAGGAGGACACTAGCCTTAATTTTACGGGCCTCCCATCGAATCTGGAGGATTTGGCAAAGGAATTGCTGATGAAATTTCTCTAGCGTTGTTACGTGTTGTTGATACATAGTCCAGGTCTCACTGCAATACAGGAGTGTGGTGACGACAACTGCTCTGACAGTAGGACATCGGTGACTTGTAGAGGTCTTTGCTGTCAAACACTCACTGCCGTAGTTTGTAGAAGGCTGAGCTGGCATAGCTGATCCAGTGTCGATCTCCTAGTCAATGGTGGCCTTTTGAGAGAGATAGCTGCCAAGGTATGTGAAGTGCTCAAAATATTCCAGAATCTCTCCTTCAACAGAGATGGGAAATGGAACGTTTGGCTGGCCAGGTGTGGGTTGATAGGAGTTTTGTTTTGGCAACATTCAAGGATAGGCCAAGTTTCTTGTACACAGAATTGAACAGATCGAGAGTGGCTTGCAAATCTGGTACAGAGTGGGCAACAACATTGCAGACATCCACAAACTGTAGATCTCATATATTTATGGTAGTCACTTTGGTTTGGCATTAAAGCAATGGAGGTTAAAGAGTTTTCCATTTCACATTTATTGCTGACACCACAAGGCAGTTGATTTTTGATAAGGAGAATAGCCACTGTCAAGTAGATTGTAAATACCATGGGGCTATCACTGGCTTATTACCAATTCCATGAGTACAGTTTTAACATATTGTAAAAGCAGTTTAAATCTGCATGATGTATGGTTTTTAGGATTGAGATTGAAAAACCAAGAGTCAGGAGGCTCATTATTAGCTCCTGGTATAGCCAAACTGGTAGAAGTAATAATCGTAATGTGTTGAGCCAGGCAGACCACAAGGTCCCACTTCCAATTTCTGCTACAGGGGTTCTGCAATTTCCCTCCATACCTCTGGCCTAGACATAGAAGAAAAATAAATTAATTCCAAGTTGCCAGTGCTAATCACACTGCCCAGTGGCTCCAACTGGAAAGAGATACAGATGCCAGGATCAGACATTGCTGTATTGTCTCCAATACTGCAGAAGTCAACTCACATAGGAGAAATGTTCACCTGAACAAAGTAAGAGTTTCAAAGACTGCAAAATCCCACAACACAGAGAGAATGAGCATCTTCAGGACAGAAACTAAGATAATAAAAGCCATGTTTCTGTGATATAATTGGCTCATTTAGCTACAACACTCAGGTTTATTGCCTGTCCCTGACTGCCCTCAAGAGAGGGCAGTGACCAACATTTTGAATCACTACATGGCGTGGGCACACTCACAATACAATTAGGGAGGGAGGAAGGGAGTTTCAGGATTTTGACAAAACAAAATTGAAGGAACAGCCATATATTTTCAAGTCAGGATGGTACGAAACTTAAAGGACAACTTGCTGGTGATGTGTTCCAATGCACCTGCTGCTCTTGTAATTAGTAACGGTCACAGGTTTGAGAGATGCTGTAGAAGAAACTTGGTGAATTGCTATAGTGCATCTTATAGATGGACACATTGCTGCCACTGTACGCCAGTGTTGGTGGAAGTGAATGTTTAAAATGTTGGATCCAGTGCCGATCAAATGGGCTGCTTTGTCCTGGATGGTGTTAAGTTTCTTGAGTGTTGTTGAGCTGCACTCATCTAGGCAGGTCAAGTGTATTCCATTACACTACTGACTTGATGAAAAGCAATGAAAAGATTTTGGACAGTCAGGTGGTGAGTCACTAGTCACAGGATAGCCAGCCTCTGACTTTCTCTTGTAGCCTGTGTATTTATGTGGCTGGTCAAGTTAAGTTTCTGGTCAAAAATGGCCCCCCAGGATTGATTTAGTAGCAGATTTTGTGATGATAATGTCTTTCAACATCATGGGGAAATGGCTTGACACTTGTTGGAGGTGGTCACTGCCTGACACTTGTGTGGCACATGCCCCTTACTAGCCCAAATCTGGCTGCATTCAGACACAAACTGCTCCATTATCTGAGGAATATTTTCAGCATTTCCACAACCAAATGGATGAAGTGTTTACAGCAATAAGGTCTCATTGTGGAAAACAGGAAGCAAAAGAGATTACATTCCACAGAAAGTTAAAAAATAAAATAAAATGAACCTCTTCATTTAATCCAAGGCAGTGCAGCAGTCATCAGAGCAGAAGATTCAATATTGGCACAGAATAATCATACAGTGTGAGCAAAACGAATTGTGCGACTGAAAAGCAGAGTATCACCCTTCAGTACTCAACTGGTTAATGTTAAAAATGCTGTTTTTCTTGGCGAAACTAATGCAGTAAAGGCTCTGCAGTTTTTCTGCTCTACAGCTAAACAGAAGAAATTGGCAAGAAAACAATATGTCCAGTATTGCATATATCAGGGTAAAGGGACTTATAAGATGGTACACTGGTACACAGGGTGTTCTGTTCCGTTCTCTTTGAACCTTACATTGTATAGAACATTTTTGATTTTTAGGAACAGGAAAAGGCCCTTAAGGCCAAACGAGGCTTTTTTTATTAGAACAATCCCAGCTACCCACCTTCTCACCCTACCCCTTAGCTTTTTCTCTTGCTAAAAATGTATCTGCCTCTTGAATCCACATGGATTGTCTGTTTCAGTGGCCTTCCCTAACTTAAGACAAAATGTTCATCTAACTTTCCTTCTCACTGGTAATTTGCTCATTTTTAAATGAGTTACTTGGGATGTATCCTTTCCCACTAGAAAACCACCAGCTTGATCAACTTCACCAATTGGTCAAACAACCATATTGCAGTATTATTTTGAGGTCTAAACAACAGACAATGCCATGCACTCTACAACATCTGTTCAACACTGCTTTCACTCAATTTCCAAGACTCTAATACTTTGCTTTTAATTCTTCACTCTCCATGTACGTAGTATCTAATGTGTAGGCTCCACCCATAGCAGTGACTGCTACAATTGAGTTTTTTTAATACCTTTCCAGCATTACGTAGGTCTGAAACTAGAATAATTCCAACAGTTTCAATGTGTTGCTGAGCTACTGCAGGTGTGTAGTGTAAAATATATCAATTACTGCATTTTACTGTAGAATAAAAAGGTAGCTAAACAGTTTCACATGGCATTGTCTGCTATCCAACTCCCTCTGAGATCAAAGCAGCCCACTCAAGTGATTCAAAGCTCCATTCCTAACCTCAGGTTACATACTTCAACAATCACTGTCACAAACATTGCAACACATCTACAAATACATAATGTCTTAAGAATATGCTGCTACATTCTAGTGCAAGAGTAGCCATCGAGGAGGTCAGGAAGCTCCTTGATTCAAGCCCTGGCATCTGCTGAGTTGGCTGAATATAGCAAGGGCATTTGTAAGGGTGCTAAATTGCCTCAGGATCCCTGAGGTGATGGAGAGGGAAGGAGAGTTAGCCACAATACTGGTTTATTGCCTGTAGTCTGAGGGGGGAGTGGGGAAACATTGTATAAATGCAGTTGGGCCCTTGTATTGGTGCTTTTGGTTCCTGACCGACTTTTACAGGAGCTTTTATTAATCTCTTGCTTCCTTCCACTCCTTGAATGCAAGACATAGACGACATACCCAATTCCTTGCCTGCACTGCCCACTCAAACTTGCCACAATTCTCCAATACTTATTGGGAGGTGAGGAAATCCACCCTGTCTTCCTATTTTTGTGTCAGTTTCCAATAGCCAAAAGATCATTGTTTAAACAATTAATTTCATATATCAAGTTATGGAAGTAAAACAGAATATCTCCTGGCCCTTGTACCTAACTCAATTTTATTTCTGATCAAGTGAAGGTCACACTGTTCCTCATTCTGGTACAGGGATGCTTAAAATTTTTATGGTTCGGCTTTTCAATTACTTCCTAATGTCAGCCAGTGCTTTCAGCACAACATCCACCAGAGCAGCACAATCCAGATCACAGGTTTCCTGACAGAAGGTACAATGTGAGAAGAAAAAGTTAAAGTAGATGACCAGTTTCTTTCCACCCTGCTGAGCAGTGGCCCTCAGTGCGATGACCAAGCCAAGATTTGCTCAACATAGACAAGCAAAAAGAAATGGCACTCAGCCCAGAAACGCAAGCTTTCTGGTGGGTCATCAAATTTATTAGGCAGCCCACAGAAACTTATGTTTACATGATGATCAGACTCAAATAAACAGTTATGCTTTTAGGCTAATGCATCAAGAGAAACTAGGCTATCAGAATCATAAGTGTGAAATGAAACAACAAATGCACAGCTGGCAAGCTTTTTGCTTAAATAATAATGTTTAAATTCCAGATCTCCTGATTTCCAAGTTGCAGCGTTTCAGGAGAAGTTAGCCTTGGACGATAACCTTGTTCAAATGGAATCACTGTAGTCCAGTTATGAAAGTAAGTAAACGTGGACATGAAAACATTATTACTGATGCACTGGTATATTGTTGGTAGAGCAACTTCTCCCTGTAACTGTGAATAGTTTGAACAAATTCAGGGAAGCTTTAAGTGGGTTGGCAGCATGCTGCACGTATTGCAACCATTTAAACTGGACTGTCAACACTACTCCCCTACCACCTTCCTTTAAACTGTTTTGTTTATTTCTACAATGTAATATTGGATCAAATCAATCCCTAATTCAGTCACCATTTACTAAGATTGTTTTTTTTTTTAAATTTCTCTTCTCTTATAGGATTTCATGGGTTTGGGAAATGAGCCAGACTGAAGGTGGAAATTAGCAGAACGCTCATTACCAACAACTGCTGTCCAAAGAAAAAAAAATGGGGAGAGTGATTATGATCTGAAGTTGTTGAACTTCACAGGGCCGTAAAGTGCCCTACTGAAAGATGAGGCACTGTTCCTTGAGCTTACATTAAGTTTTACTGGATCAGTACAGGAGGTCAAGGGCAGAAAGGTCAAAGTGGGATGGAGACTTAAAATAAAAGGCAACCAGAAGCTCGAGGTCACAAATGTGGAATGAATGGAGGTGTTCAGCAAAACAGTCACCCAATGTGCATTTGGTCCTCCCAAAGTAGGAAAGACCGCATCGTCAGCAGCAAATACAGTATACTAAATTGAAAGTACAAGTAAATAGTGTTTCACCTGAAAACAATATCTGCGCCTTGACGGTGGAAATGTAGGAGATAAAAGAGCTCCTTCGCTTGCACGGGAAGGTGCCGCATGAAGGGGAGGGAGCGACTGAGGAGTGGACCAGGATATCATAGAGTGAACGGCCCCATTGGAATGCTGAAAGGGTAAGGGAAACTCTTTCGAGTTATCAACAGTCACAGATTGCAACTCTTTCAAGTACAATCACAGTTCTTGGTTTCCGGGAGTGGGACATGAACCCACAACCCTCTGATTCAAAGGCGAGGGTTGTGGGTTCATGTCCCACTCCCGGAAACCAAGAACTGTGATTGTGAAGATGCATTTTGTAGAGCCTGAATTAAAGCCAGCTGTTCTATATCAAAAAGAGAGAGATCCTGCTGAAGCACACCAAGCTCCTTGCTCCTTCAAAATTTGAAGCAACTCTGGCTGGTGTTTACTGCATGGTACTTTAAACACTTCTACAGTAATCCTTCCATAGTGCTAACCTCCTAGGTAAGGACAGAGTTTTGTCAAATGTAGCCTAGAAACAGGCCTATGCAAAATAAGGGTAAATCAAGTGAATTCACTGATGAGACTGGCTGCTTGTGAAAATGTTTCACATATTCTCTGCTCCTTTCTCAAGTAGGTATTTAATGAGGCAACAAGTGAACAATTTCTTCCATATACTCAATTTTAAAATAATTTCATCCTCATTAACTGCACAAAGGCTACTCGTTACTAAACATTTACTAAACATTGATAGACTCATTTCCGTCATTCAGTTAATCACAAGACATTTGAGATTCCCAAGATGAACACTTCTTCCATCAGCAGTGGTCAGATGTGACCAAACAAGTTTTGCTAAAAGTAAAAAGGAGAACAAAAATTTGAAGTAAAGAAAATACTGGCAATGCATAGCACCTGCTGTGGGTGGCTGTGGACTATCAATCATGGCTGGCAAGAATACAATAATAAAAAGGGCCAGAACAGATACAAAGCTTTGGAAGTTTCAAACAGTAGAGGCTGGAGTAGGCAGTTCAAAATTTTGATTCACATCAATGCAATATAATTACCCACCCCTCCCTTGGAACAGTGTTATCCACTAGAGCAGCAAGTTGCATCAATAAGTATTCAGATTCTGGTTTATGCTACAATTCTTCACATGTAGAGCAATGCCAGTAGGGTCAGTAAACAGAGGACACGGATTTAAGGTACAAGAGTGTACAGCAGAAAAAGCCATTCAGCCCAAACGGACTATGCCAGCATTTAATCTCCACACAAACTTCCTCCCAGGCCTCTTCTAATCCTATTAGCATACCCTTCTATTCTTTTCTCACTTAACTAGCTTTCTCTTAAATCATCTAAAAAAATGACCTACTCTAAACTTCTGGTAAAAGTTTCTGATGAATTCTCTTTTTCATTTATTAGTGACCATCTTATTTTTATGGCTTCTAGTTTAGGTCTCCTCCACATGTTTAAATATTGCCCAATTCTATGTAATTCCTTCTCCTCCGTGGTGGTGGTACCTACTGGGGCACAAATTTACATCAATGATAATTGGCAAAAGAACTCGAAGCAAGATGAGGAAACGCTGACAATAAATTATATCGATCTGGAATGCACTGCTTGAAAGGACGGTGGAAGCAAATTTAATAGCAATAGTCAAAAGGGGTTGGATAAATATTTGAAAAAAAAAATCTGCAGGATTATGGGACTAATTGGATAGCCCTTTCAAAGACCTAGCATGATGGGTCAAATGATCCCTCTGAGCTACATCTTTCATATGACTTTATAAAATGCAGAGATATGGAAGTCTTCTTTAATATACAAGACACAACAGCAGTATAATACTTTACATCGTCACAGAGTAATTTGTTTTAATCTTAGCTGCCAAAACTTATATTTTAAACACTCCTACCTTTTAGTATGTCACTAACGAGGAAACATCTGTTACCTATGTGATTCAAGGCACTGTACACAGGAGAATTCACTCAATCGTCTTAGCCAACATTACACTAGCATAACAGGTTTACTGAGCGCAAATTTTCCCCCAGTTCACTGCCCAATTAGTCATAGCTCCTGCATTTTTCTCCCCAGTGTGAAAATCCTATAAATATTTCCCCCCTTGCACCTACAAGAGAAAGTCACAAAATTCCCCTATTTTTGAGCATGAAGGAAAGGCAGGTTGTAAAAGTTTGCAAGCAGGGCTCAAAATCTCAAGAACACCGTACAAATACCATTGAGATAAAGAAAGAAAAGATGCAAGTGCTGGAAATTGGAAGTAAAACAGAACTTGTTGACAATACTCAGACGGTTCACCAATACTTTGAGAGAAAAAAACAAGCTAATACCTTGAGGGCAGACCCCTTGTTGGAAATATTAACCTTCTCTTGTTATTTTCAAATGTTGGATTTTCTCAGCATTTTCCAGATTCAGTCACCAATGATTACGTCAATTCACTTTCATCTACACACCCACACAGATTTCCTTCAGTAAAAGACATGCAAAGTCCTTCCCTAAACAGTCACCTTGCACTGTTGAGGCGAGCTATTCCATTTTATACAGTATGGGTTGCTACATCACAGACTAACACTTGGCATAATTAATTTAGGCAGGCAGATTTGAAATCAAGCATCTACTTTCTCGTCATTCCCTCTGCACTCCATTGGAAAAAGCGCTGCTTTACTGCACAACTGGGAATTGGTGCTTTACAAACATGACTGTTAGCCAGTGCTGTGTCTGAACTAATGTTAATTTAGCATACATACCTGCACCAGTCAAGAATCCAACTACACAGATAATTCAGAGATTCTGTTTCAGATAAAACTTTACACAGAGATAAAATTAATTGGAGGGAATTACATCTTGGTGGGGTCCAGGAGGCATTTTGTTGGGCAAAGTAACCTATATGAAGAGCTAATGCATGTCAGCACCAAGGATGGATAGCGTAGAGAGAGTCAATGCTCCAAAGTCCTCATCTCCTCAGCACCGAATGGGAACAGTGCACCCACAAGCACACTGCTCTTGTCCAGGTCCAGGAAGCACCAGCACTACATGGCAGGGCCTGGCATTGGCAAGAAATTTCAACATAATTGCAAAACTCTCAGGTCAGCAGTGGCATGTCACCTCTGAGATCATGGCCTTAATTGCACCCTGGGGTGGGTGAGGGAAGAGACTCGAGAAAAGGACAATTGTAACTTGAGGGCCCTGTGGTCGGCCTGCCCCAAGAATTGCACAGGCGCTCGAAACAGGCAACTGCCACCAGCCAACGATGCGCCAGGAAAATGAGTCAGGAGGCCATAAGCAATATGCAGGTCCAGTTCTGCCACTTCAGGGAAGTCCAGACAATACAAGGTGATGCGTCTTCACTCCTTTTCCCTGACCTATGCACTTGGGGAAATGGGCATAAAAGTCATGAAGATTTACTGATCAGGGGTAGACTTGATAAATCAAGAGTAGGTGATACAAAGCTGAGGTTATACAGCCCCTGGATTAGAACAGCAAGAGTGAGGAGTTGCATTGTTTTGAGGCCTAGGAAAGAGCAAGTGCAGATTGGGAGACAGAACAATTCCATCACAAATGCGGGCAAAGAGAAAATACACAAAGTAGAGAATCGAACCAGCTTATGAGGTCCGTCAGCCATTGAAAGTTCTATAAACACAAAGCAGTACTCTTTGATTTCTCTGTCCAAAGCCAGGTTTTTTTTTATTCGTTCATGGGATGTGGACGCTGCTGGCTAGGCCAGCATTTATTGCTCACCCTTAATTGCCCTTGAGAAGGTGGTGCTGAGCTGCCTTCTTGAACCACTGCAGTCCATGTGGTGTAGGTACACCCACAGTGCTGTTAGGGAGGGAGCTCCAGGATTTTGACCCAGCAACAGTGATATATTTCCAAGTCAGGATGGTGAGGGACTTGGAGGGGAACTTCCAGGTGATGGTGTTCCTATCTATCTGCTGCCCTTGTCCTTCTAGGTGGTAGCGATTGTGGGTTTGGAAGGTGCTGACTAAGGAGCCTTGGTGAGTTCCTGCAGTGCATCTTGTAGATGGTACACACTGCTGCCACTGTGCGTCGGAGGTAGGAATGAATGTTTGCAGATGGGCTGCCAATCAAGCCACTTGCTTTGTTTTGGATGGTGTCAAGCTTCTTGAGTGTTGTTGGAGCTGCATTCATCCAGGCAAGTGGAGAGTATTCCATCACACTCCTGACTTGTGTCTTGTGGATGGTGGATGGGCTTTGGAGAGTCAGGAGGAGAGTTACTTGCCGCAGGATTCCTAGCCTCTGGCCTGCTCTTGTTGCCACAGTATTTATATGGCTAGTCCAGTTCAGTTTCTGGTTAATGGTAACCCCCAGGATAGTGGGGGATTCAGCAATGTTAATGCCATTGAATGTCATGGGGCAATGGTTAGATTCTCACTTGTTGGAGATGGTCATTGCTTGGCAATTGTGTCGTGCGAATGTTACTTGCCATTTGTCAGCCCAAGCCTGGATATTGCCCAGGTCTTGCTGCATTTGGACATGGGCTGCTTCAGTATTGAGGAGCCACGAATGCTCAGTGAACATCCACTCTTCTGACCTTATGATGGAAGGTCACTGATGAAGCAGCTGAAGATGGTTGGGCACTACCCAGAGGAACCTCTGCAGTGATGTCCTAGAACTAAGATGACTGACCTCCAACAACCACACTCATCTTCCTTTGTGCTAGGTATGGCTCCAACCTGTGGAGCGTTTTCCCCTTGATTCCTATTCGCCCTAGATTTGCTAAGGCTCCTTGATACCACACTGGGTCAAATGCTGCCACGATGTCAAGGGCAGTCACCCTGGCAATTATTCACAAACCACAGAAGTGCGCCGTGATTTTGATTTTACTACAGGTAGGATGAGGAGGCAGGCTCCAGGTCTATCTCAGCCAGAAGGGGGAATCGAACCCCATGCTGTTGGTGTTAACGTGATCCACATGCTATCCAACTGAGCTAACCAGTACCCACCCTGACCTCAGACTAGCTATGAACACCCATTTTAAGAGCAACTTAAAATGTTGCCTCTCATTTGTACACAGAATATGTGCATAAATTACAAGAACAACATTAAACATGTGTGAAAATCAGACAGTTCAAACCCTATTCAAATCTTCGGCACTCTTGGAGGGAGAGAAGGGTTTCAACCTACACCTTTGAACACAACAGGCCACTGTGCACTCCTGATGTACACTAAAGGCAGTGTGATTAAGCACATTTGACACAGATTTCTACCCTAATCATAAAACAGATTGTAATTACACTTTATGCCCAAAATGTATACTGGATTTACATAGTACAAAAATCTGGAACGTATCTGAAACTCTAACTGTTCCAAAGGCAACCAGTCTGGACAACAGACACAGATATAAGACAGTAAGGGCAGATATCAAACAAAACCCTCAATAGAAACTCACAGAAAATTATTTTCACAGGATCAACATGATCAAATAAAACCTATCTGTATTTGAAGGCACACTTTGAAGATTACTATTTAGATCATAAGGTCGATCACTCAGTTTGATTTGATGACATTTATGTTTAGATTTGGAACGTCTATGAACCAAGATGATCCTCAGAAGAAAGGCCTTGTTAAACACCCTGGGACCTCATACTGGCATAGCACAATACTGAAGCAATTGCTATGACTGTAATTTCTCTCTACTGATCACTGGAAACACAAGCATAATCAAATAGTAATTCAGTATGCATGTAGTAAAGGGCTCAGCCCATGAGTCCTCTTAAACAGCATGTTACACCATTTGTTATTTAATTGCCAGTTTTCCACATATTCTGAGGATATCAAGGTATATGGAGCTGAGGCAGGTGCGATGGAGTTAGAATAGAGATGCGCCAATGAATAGTGAAACAGGCTCAATGGTTAATGGCCTACTTCTGTTCCTATGTTCCAATATGTCATATTTATTGTGAACAACTGCTTTAAAGTTGCATCCTGAACTCATAAAGCTTCCCTGAGGCTGACTGTGGGGCAGGGAAGGTGTGCACCAGCCAGCAATGTAAAATACCCATTGCTGGACTAAGAGCCTCAACTAGCTCACATCCAAAAGTAAACCACAATTTCAACCACAAACACTCATGACGTTAATCATTTATGCTGGCACATAATGAAACCACCTGCAGAGATTATGCCTTCTGTCAGAGGCAGCTTGGTGGTAAATGGATTGTAATAATCCAACTGCCAACACAGCCACCTTGATTATTCATTACTCACTGCTTGCTCTCTTCGATGGGAGGTTCAGGTGTGTTATTGTGTTCATCTCGGGTAAAATCCTCGCATTCCGCCTGCAACAGAAATAGGAAAGAGTGAACAAGATTAACAAACCTTATCCATATAATTTTCTTCACTGAAGTCCCCCTTAAATCACCTTCACTCTAGATCTTAACACTTAAGCTTCTCTAATCGCTCTTCACAGTTCAGTGCCTTGACTGCAGGGATCAGATTTGCTGCTTCTTCTCAGTAATTTTTCTAACAAAAAGATACTTCTGGGGTTTGATTCATCACTGATCTATCCCCCTCAATGACACTTTGTTATATTTCTACTTTGCGAAAAGCTTAAAAACAAAGAACAGCTGACTCTAACCCAACAATTTTACTGTATCCTGATGCACCATCCAATCCCAAAGTCACTGCTCCACTCCCCTATGGCCATCGCTTCAATCCCTGTTTACTGAACTCCTCTCCATAATAAAAAGTATTCTCCATCTTAGTGAGAGTCAATAATTACAACACAGTTACTGGTATACAGAGACATAGAATACAAAAGCCAGGAGTTTATGATGAACCTTTATAAAGTCCTGGTGCAGCCTCAATTAGAGTGTTGTGTCCAATTCTGAGCACTGCACTTTAGGAAGGACATGAAGACTTCAGACAGGGTGCGAAAAAGATTTGTGAGATCGGTTCCAGGGATGAAGTACTTTAGTTATGTGGATAGATTGGAGAAGCTGGAGTTGCTCTGCTTCGGGAGAAGGTTGGGATGAGATTTGATAGCATTGTTCAAATCATAACATAGACGGAGTGCATAGAAAGAAACTCTTCCCATTGGCGGAAGTAGGGAACAAGAGGACACTGGTTTAAGGTGATTGACAGAAGAACCAATGGCAACATGAGGAAAAACATTTTTATGCAGCAGGTGGTTAGGATCTGGAGTGCATTCACTGAAGGACAGTGAAAGCAGATTTAATCACAGCTTTTAAAAGGGAATTAGATAAGTATCTGAAGAGAAAAAAAATTGCAGGGCTACAGGGAAAGGGCGAGGGAGTAGAATTAGCTAGACTGCCCTTGCAGACAGCTGGCATGGACACGACAGGCTGAATGAGCTCCTTCTGTACTGTAACCATTCTATGATTCTCCTCAGGATCTCTGATACAACAACAAATATTTGTATAGCACCCTTAACGTAATGAAACGTCCCAAGGCGCTTCATAGAAGCATTACAAAATAAAGTATGACACTGAGCCAGAAAAGGACAGATGGCCAAAAGTGTGGTCAAAGAGAAAGGTTTTAAGGAGTGTCTTAAAGGAGGAAAGCAACATGGAGAGGTGGAGAGGTATAGGGAGGGAATTCCAGAACTTGGGGCCTAGGCAACTGAAGCACAGCCACCAATGGTGAAGCAATTATAATTGGGAATGCACAAGAGGCCCAGAATTAGAGGAATGCAGATATCCCAGAGGGTCAAGGAGCTGCAGTATATTACAGAGGCAGGAAGATCAAGGCCGTAGAGGGACTTGAAAATGAGGATGAGAATTTTAAAGCCAAGACGTTGCTTGACCAGGAGCCAGTGTAGGTCAGCAAGCACAGGGTGACAGGGGAATGGGACAATTACATCCAACAATTACTCTAAGGATGCTAAAAATTGGTAACAAAAACAGCTGGAAAAACTCAGCAGGTCTGACAGCATCTGCGGAGAGGAACATAGTTAACGTTTCGAGTCCGTATGACTCTTCATCAGAACAAAAGAAATATAGAAATGTGGTGAAATATAAGCTGGTTGAGGGGGGGTGGGACAGGTAGAGTTGGATAGAGGGCCAGTGATAGGTGGAGGCAAAGAAGAGATTGCCAAAGATGTCATAGACAAAAGAACAAAGGGGTGTTGACGGTGGTGATATTATTTAAGGATTGTGCTAATAGGTGACATTAAGGGTAGAAAGCAGGACAAACAAGGTACTGGTAGCCCTAGTGGGGGTGGGGTCAGGGGAAAGGATCAAAATGGGATAAAAGGTGGAGATAAAACGATAGATCGAAATAAATTTAAAAATAGATGGGAAAAGAAAAATATATTTTTAAAATTATAAATTATTAGAAAAAGGTGGATCAGAAAGGGGGTGGGGATGGAGGAGAGAGTTCATGATCTGAAGCTGTTGAACTCAATGTTAAGTCCAGAAGGCTGTAAAGTGCCTAGTCGGAAGATGAGGTGCTGTTCCTCTAGTTTGCGTTGAGCTTCACTGGAACATTGCAGCAGGCCAAGGACAGACATGTGGGCTTGAACGCAGGGTGGTGTATCGAAATGGCAAGCGACAGGGAGGTCTGGGTCATGCTTGCAGACAGACCGGAGGTGTTCCGCAAAGCGGTAAAAATTGGTATCTTGGCCAACATTTGTCACTGAACCAGCACCACCAAAATGTGTCAATAGGTCATCTGTCTCAATGCTATTTGTTGGACCTTGCCATGCACAAAGTGGCAAACATGTTTGCCTATAAGACAATGTTGACCACACTTCAAAACTATCTGTCTGTGAAATATTTTGGGATTTCCCCGCAACCCGAGCGACACTATATAAATGCAAGCCTTTTCCCTTTCAAAGATTTTTTTTTAGAATCTGAAATTTCATATTACAAAAATGCCCCCTTCTATTTAAATTCCTGAAAAGTGTCAGATGTCAAGCTGTGAACCATAGAAAGATAATCGATTACAAAAAACCTATTTTAGCCATGCTAAATCAATCCCACTATGGCCAACACTTCAGATCTATTAATTAACTTCGATGAACCGAACAGGGATGGTAGATTGACACTGGAACAATGAGAGACTGATCATAATTTCAGCAAGGCTGCATGTTTTATACTATCGCAGTATGCTTTGCACAATCATAGAAAAAGTCAAAAAACAAAGCATGAATCAATATCACAGGCCAGCTATAGTTATTTGGATTTCCTATTGATTTCTGAGGAATGCTACAAAAAGGTTTAGTTTTATGTACAAGACAGGAAAGCACTGGCTACTTCCTCCCTCTCACACACATGCACAAAAAAAATCTTATTTCCAAAAGAAATTACAGGCTTAATTACAACAGTGTGGAAGGCCATTTGTAAACTTACAGCCAATCACAGATGAGTTATAGGGGCAGAGACTAATGAATTATCTCGAACTTCCAATAAAACAGAACGCACACTAATTTACACAATTTCCCACATGAAGACTTTCCTGTTGGGTGACGTCTTCCAGCTGTCTATATTCACGCTCAGCATTAGGATTTCACTTCCTCCCAATAATCCCTCTCTCCCGTCACCTTCAGTCCCACCCATTCCTACTGATCACAATTCACGAAGTGGTAAACAAGATGGACTCAGGGAAGTTATACTGCATTAGTGCTGGCCTCAGTAAATCAATTACCGGATTCACTGGGGTATAGTCAGCCGATGATAAGTAATACTGGTCTACCCATCTTAGCAAATCTGACAATTTTATTTTGGGGGTTACTTGCTGGCTGAGCAAGCTCCATCCATGTGTCAAGAACAGCAATAGCACAGCACATAGCTCAGAATATAGAAGCAGTTTATTTCACAAGTGTAGCCTATTTAGTTCAGAATCCACGTCTTGCCAGCATCAGATCTCTAACCAGCCTGTTTGTCCTCAAATACCACTAAAGGGTACAAGATATTGTATAGCTTATATCGAGCAGCGTTCTAACAATTTAACTCCTACTTCTCGTGCATTGTATAGTTTTTACAGGTTTAGGTGAAAAATAAAGCACTTGTTTATTCTGTGCCAAAAGGTTTGTCCAGAGGCCTTAAGTATACCTGAAGCCCGTTAATATGATGAAAGCACTGATACCACAAGAGCAGCAGGCACTCCATGGTTATGCTGGGAGTACAACAGCTGCTGCCACTGCATCTTAATGCTCTGGATCAGTCCAGAAAGCCCACAGAGATAATCAGAAGGAAGTGTTGCTGAATTATGGAATACTCTCCCAAATTAGTGTCAACTGAAACTCTGCTCCTTGTTGACGAGCTTAACACAGTTAACCATGACTTGCTAAACCAGATTGCTACAGCAGGAGTTTCCAAGCTGCCTTCCCTGTTCTACTGATTCCTGGCAATCTCACTTTCAAAGCCCCCCTGTAACTCCATCCCATTTGTGCTTAGATTTATAAGACCATAAGACATAGGAGCAGAAATTAGGCCATTCAGCCCATCGAGTCTGCTCCGCCATTCAATCATGGCTGATAAGTTTCTCAACCCCATTCTCCCGCCTTCTCCCCGAACCTTTGATCCCTTTATCAATCAAGAACCTATCTACCTCGGTCTTAAATACATTCAATGACCTAGCCTCCACAGCCTTCTGTGGCAATGAATTCCATAGATTCACCACTCTCTGGCTAAAGAAGTTTCTCCTCATCTGCGTTCTAAAAGGTCTTCCCTTTACTCTGAGGCTGTGCCCTCAGGTCCTAGTCTCTCCTACTAATGGAAACATCTTCCCCATGTCCATGCTATCCAGGCCTTTCAGTATTCTGTAAGTTTCAATCAGATCCCCCCTCATCCTTCTAAACTCCATCGAGTATAGACCCAGAGTCCTCAAATGTTCCTCATATGTTAAGCCTTTCATTCCTGGGATCATTCTCGTGAACCTCCTCTGGACCCTCTCCAGGGCCAGCACATCCTTCCTGAGATACAGGGCCCAAAATTGCTCACAATATTCTAAATATGGTCTGACCAGAGCCTTATAAAGCCTCAGCAGCACATCCCTGCTTTTATATTCTAGTCCTCTCGAAATAAATGCCAACATTGCATTTGCCTTCCTAACTACCGACTCAACCTGCAAGTTAACCTTAAGAGAATCCTGGACTAGGACTCCAAAGTCCCTTTGCACTCCAGATTTCTGAATTCTCTCCCCATTTAGAAAATAGTCTATGCCTCTATTCTTCCTACCAAAGTGCATGACTTCACACTTCCCCACATTGTATTCCAACTGCCACTTTTTTGCCCATTCTCCTAACCTGTCCAAATCCTCTGCAGCCTCCCCACCTCCTCAATACTACCTGTCCCTCCACCTATCTTTGTATCATCTGCAAACTTAGCCAGGATGCTCTCAGTTCCTTCATCTAGATCATTAATGTATAAAGTGAAAAGTTGTGGTCCCAACACTGACCCCTGCGGAACTCCATTAGTCACCGGCCGCCATCCTGAGAAGGACCCCCTTATCCCCACTCTCTGCCTCCTGCCAGACAGCCAATCTTCTATCCATGCTAGTACCTTGCCTCTAACACCATGGGCACTTATCTTACTGAGTAGCCTCCTGTGCGGCACTAATCAAAGGCCTTCTGGAAGTCCAAGTAGATAACATCCATTGGCTCTCCTTTGTCTAACCTACTCGTTACCTCCTCAAAGAATTCTAACAGATTTGTCAGGCATGACCTCCCCTTGATGAAACCATGCTGACTTTGCCTGATTTTACCATGCACTTCCAAGTATTCTGAAATCTCATCCTTAATAATGGACTCTAAAATCTTACCAACGACCGAGGTCAGGCTAATCGGCCTGTAATTTCCCATCTTTTGCCTCGCTCCCTTCTTAAAGAGGGGGGTTACATTAGCTATTTTCCAGTCCTCTGGGACCCTCCCTGACTCCAGTGATTCCTGAAAGATCACCACTAACGCCTCCACCATCTCTTCAGCTATCTCCTTCAGAACTCTGGGGTGTAATCCTTCTGGTCCAGGTGATTTATCCACCTTCAGACCTTTCAGTTTTCCTAGCACCTTCTCCTTGGTAATGGCCACCATACTCACCTCAGCCCCCCGACTCTCTTGAACTTTGGGGATGTCACTCGTGTCTTCCACTGTGAAGACTGACGCAAAGTACCTATTCAGTTCCTCCGCCATTTCTTTGTTCCCCACTACTACTTCTCCAGCGTCATTTTCCAGTGGCCCAATGTCCACTTTTGCCTCTCTCTTACCCTTTATCTATGTAAAAAAAAACTCTTCAATCTTCTTTTATATTACTGGCTAGTTTACCCTCATTTTTAATCTTCTCCCTCCTTATTTCTTTTTTAGTTGTCCTCGGTTGGTCTTTGTAGGCTTCCCAATCCCCTGGTCTCCCACTGCTCTTCGCCGCATTGTATGCTTTCTCTTTAGCTTTTATGCTGTCCCTGACTTCCCTTGTCAGCCATGGTTGCCTCGTCCTCCCTTTAGTATGCTTCTTCTTCCTAGGGATGAATTTTTGCTGTGTTTCCCAAATTACTCCCAGAAACTCCTGCCATTGCTGTTCCACTGTCTTTCCTGCTAGGCTCATCTCCCAGTCAATTCTGGCCACCTCCTCCCTCAACTCTGCAGTTGCCTTTATTCAACTGTAATACCACTACATCTGATTCCAGCTTTTTCCTCTCAAATTGCATGGTAAATTCTATATTATGGTCACTTCCTCCTAAGGGTTCCTTCACCTTAAGCTCCCTTATCAAATCTGCCTCATTACACATCACTAAATCTAGAATTGCCTGTTCCCTAGTGGGCTCCACCACAAGCTGCTCCAAAAAGCCATCTCGTAGACATTCCACAAATTCCTTTTCTTGGGATCCACTACTAACCTGATTTTCCCAGTCTACCTGCATATTGAAATCCCCCATGATCACTGTAACCTTGCCTTTCTTACACACCTTTTCTATCTCCTGGTGTATCTTGTGCCCCACATCCTGACTACTGTTCGGAGGCCTGTACATAACTCCCATTATGGTTTTTTTATCTTTGCGGTTCCTCAACTCTACCCACACAGATTCTACATCATCTGACCCCACATCATTTCTTGCTATCGATTTAATTTCATTTCCTACTAACAAAGCAACCCCACCCCCTCTGCCAACCTGCCTATCTTTTCGATAGGATGTATATCCTTGGATATTTAGCTCCCAGTCCTGATCCCCTTGCAGCCATGTCTCTGTAATGCCCACCACATCATACCTGCCAATTTCAATCTGCGCCACAAGCTCATTTACCTTATTTCGTATACTGCGTGCATTCAGATACAACACCTTCAGTCCTGTATTTCCCGTCCCCTTTCTCATTGTCGTCCCTTTATCTGATGTGCTTGAAGTTAGATTCCTAGCCCTTTCCAAACACTCTGTCCTATTTTGTGTTCTGGAGACTTTAATAGCCTCTCCTGGGCTCTCCTTTTTTTCAGTTTTTTCATAATTTTCCATGAAGTTGAATCCACCCTACCACACGCTAACCTGCTGCTTTGTTTCCCATTAGTCATACTTCTTGGAGTTTTATCCTTCCCTCCCCCCCCCACTTTCTAGTTTAAAGTCCTGCTGACCACCCTATTTACCCTTTTCGCTAGAACATTGGTCCCAGATCGGTTCAGGTGGAGACCATCCCGACGGTACAGATCCCTCCTGTTCCAATACTGATGCCAGTGCCCCACGAAATGGAACCCCTCTTTCCTGCACCACTCCTTTAGACACATGTTTACTTCCCTTATTCTCGCGTCCCTATGCCAATTTGCACGGGTAGTATTCCGGAGATCATAACCCTTGAGGACCTGTTCTTTAATTTAGTTCCTAGTTCCTGATAATCCCCAAACAGGTCCTCTTTCCTAGTCTTACCTATGTTATTTGTCCCGACGTGGACCACAATAACTGGAGCCTCCCTCTCCAATATCCTTTCAAGCCGGTCAGAGATGTCCCTCACCCTGGCACCGGGCAGGCAACATACCATGTGGGACTCTCGATCCTGCTTACAAAGAAAGCTATCAATTCCCCTAATTATAGAATCCCCACAACTACCACTTTTCTTTTTGCTCCCCCCTCTTGAATGGCCTCCTGTGCCACGGTGCCGTGGTCAGCTGGCTCATCCTCCCTACAGCCCTCTTCCTCTTCCACACAGGGAGCAAGTACCTCGTACCTGTTGGACAAGGTCAAGAGCTGAGGCTCCTCTGTTCCTGAACACAGGATCCCTCTACCTGCCTCACTTGCAGTCACACCCTGCTGACCCTGACCACTGACCGGACTTGAGGTACTTAATCTACTGGGTGTGACCGCCTCCTCTTTCTTATCTACTGGTTAGTCCTTCTGAATTTCAAGGGGCCTAGAGGCTCTTCGAGCTGCTATCTCATCGGCAGTTAAGGCCGAAATCAGGACATTAACATCTATAAGTATCAACAGCTCAAATTATGCAGATTAATGGGAGTTCTGATTGAAACTTTTATGTCTTACCCAGTCTCTATAGAATACTTCAAGCAGCCACAAAGACAAAAAGCGAGGACATCTTGCCCTGGAAGGTGTTGGAGGAGGGGGGGGCGGGGGTGGCGGTGAATTAGATTAAGGAAAATCCTTTTCATTTTCCCAGCAGCCAGTTTCACAGGATATGTTATCACAGTTATCAGCTGCATCCTGTTAGTATGCCATTTTGCACCAAAAAAAGAACAGAACAGCATGAAAGCTGAAACCTATTCTGAACTTTAGAAAGCAATAATGTAACAGCAGAACTGAGCTAACTACTGGAAAGAAAAGCCTCAGGTATATCTGTTACAGGAATGTCCTACCCGAATCTCTGTCTTGACATTCTGTTCCTTGGTCAGTATGTGCAGCTCCTCTGTCATCTTCTCCATCTCCTGGAAACAGGAGGATATAGGTCATTTCAGGTCATTGCTCAAAAGGCAATGTAAAAGGCCAGGGCCCATTGGTTACACCACCAAAGTGGAAGAGTTAGAGACAAGGTAGGGCAAGTCAGATTTGACATTGTAAAAGTGATTACAGGAAGTGAAAAGGGAGGGAGAGAAGCAGCACTGCAGAAAGAGAAAAGAAGAGAAAAACGGAGAGAGGAGTGAAAAAGATGATAATAGGAAGACAAAGAAAGGGAAAAAGAAAAGATCTGGCAACAACCACAAGACACTGGACCAACATCAGGTAATAAAATATTCAAGAGCTGGTGAAGGTACTAACCCCACAGATCCAAGATCCATAGTCTACTGGTTTAATTATTACAATACCCACATGATCTATCAGAAAGAAACATTGTAAATCAATGATCAGTGTCACATCTTATAGTGTCAGCTTGGCTCAGTTGGTGGCAATCTCATGAATCAGAAGGATTGCGGAAAGACCTGGACAATATCCAGGCTTGGGCTGATAAATAGTAAACAACATTTGCGCCACACAGGTGCCGGGCAATGAGCATCTCCAACAACAGAGAACCTAACTATCTCATCTTGACATTCAATGGCATTACCATTACTGAATCCCCCCACTAGCATCATCTTGGGGGTTACCATTGACCAGAAACTGAACTGGACTAGCCACATAAATACTGTGGCTACATGAGCAGGTCAGAGGCTGGGAATTCTATGGCAAGTAACACCACACGACTCCCCAAAGCCTTTTAATCATCTACAAGGTACAAGTGAGGAATTGACAGAATACTCGCCACTTGCATGGATGAGTGCCGCTCCAACAACACTCAAGGAGCTTGACACCATCCAGGACATAGTAGCTTGCTTGATTGGTATCCCATCCACCACCTTAAGCATTTACTTCCTCCACCAATTGCACACTGCTGCCACTGTGTGCATCATCTACAAGCTGCAGTGCAGCACAGCAACTCACCAAAGCTCCTTTGGCAGCACCTTCCAAACCAGTGAACCATATCACCAATCCTTCACTGTCGCTAGGTCAAAATCCTGGAATTCCCTCCCTAAAAGCACAGTGGGTGTAGCTACACCACATGCACTGCAGTGGTTCAAGAAGGTGACTCACCAGCACCTTCTCAAGGACAATTAGGGATTGGCAATAAATACTGGCCTTGCCAGCGATACCCACATCCTGTGAAAGATTTTAAAAATTGTGGATTTAAACCCTACTCTTGAGCTTGAGCACACAAACTAGATTAACATTACAATGCTGAATTATTATGAGGCCATCATTCAGATGAGGATTAAAAGGAGATGCTATCTTTAGGTTTAGGTGTTAAAAATCCCACAATGACAAGCAGTGTGGCATTCAGCTGGAGACAAGAGAAAAATCTTGCCTAATCCAATGCCACAAAAATGATTAAGTGGTTATTAATTTCATTGCAATTGCCAAGATCTTTCTGCACACAAAATGGCTACCATAGATGCTCTTGCCTATCACAAATTTTAATTGCTCCAACAAGCCTGGGCCCTAAACTGTGGGATTCCTTCCATAAAATTTCCCATCTCTCCCCCACCTTTAAGATGCTCCTTCAAACCTCACACTTTGATCAAGCTTTTGGTCACCTGTCCTAATATCTCCTTTTGTGGCTTGGTGACAAAATTTGTTTAATAACATCCTTGTGAATTAAGTGCCATGCAAAATTTTACTATGTTAAAGGCACTACATAAATGCAAGTTGTTGGTGTGTACACACACACACACACAAACACACAAGGTGTTAGAAGATTCCTGAAATAGGGGAGAAATAAACTGGAGCTCACAGTGCTGATCACAATCCAATGAATCGCTTCTGAAAAGCGCATGTGTGGACCAGCATCAGATTCAGCTCTGATTGTCCCATGAGAGAACAGTTTGCTGATGTTTACTCTCCATGCTTACACCTGTAGAATGAGCACTTAGATGTGGCATCAGGAGGTGCCCAGTACCCAAGCAAGAGTCAGCAGCTTCAGAAAAGGAGAAAAATAGTTGGTGGTAAACAAGGAAACCATGTATAACGTGGGGAGATACCAGGGAAAACACAGGTGACTGTGAAACAAAAAATATATATTAAGGTCAATAAATGCAGCAATACTGATGTGATGCAGTGAATGGATGGAAAAGGAAGTTGCTATGGAGGTGTATCACCAGCACAGTTCTCGACAAACAGTCCAGTTTTGAAGTGGGCAGTCTACAAACTTACAAGAATAAACTAATGTCTTGTTTCAAAGAAACCAATTATTTCTGTTTCTCATAATATTAGTAGTTAAGGTTTCTGATTATTTCATCGGAGCAAAGCAAACCAGATTTACGTTATGATCCCACCCTCAACACATCTTGATCACTAGGTGAAATGGTGGAAAGGTGAGGATCAAAAGATCAAAGTTCATTACATTTGTTCTTCTCTCTCCCTCCCTCCACACTGCTTCAACTTCTCCCCAGATTGGCAACAACTTCAAATTTACTGCTACTAATATCTGGATCAGGATAGCAACCAGCCTGTGAAGTTTCATAAGATGGAATAGAAAGACTTGCATTTCTATAGTACTCATCATTACCTCAGGATGCCCAAAAGCGCTTTACAGACAATGAGGTATTTTTGAAGTGCAGTCACTGTGAAAATGTATGAAATGCAGCAACTTACATAAAGTATGATCTTGAAAGCAGCAATTAAATAAGTGACTAGACAATCTGTGTTAATATTATTTGAGGGATAAATATTGGCTAGGACACCTAGGAAAACTAGCCTGCTCTTCTTTAAAAACCACCATGGAACCTTTAATGTCCACCTAACAGATTATCAGGACCTTGGCTTAATGTCTCATCTAAAAGATGGCATCTCCCATAGCACAGAGGGTATGGCGTAATGGTATTATCACTGAACTAGTAATCCAGAGACCCAGGATTAGGCTCCGGGGACCAGGGTTTGAATCCCACCATGGCAGATGATGAAATTTGAATCTGGAATTAAGTCTAATGATGACGAACACTGACAGTTGTAAAAACGCATCTGGTTCACTAATGTCCTTAACTGGTCTGGCCTACATGTGACTCCAGATCAAAAGCAATGTGGTTGCCTCTTAAATGCGCTCTGGCAAGCCCCTTGGTTTAGGCAAGCCCCTTGGTTTAATCAAACCACTGAAACCTAAAAAGGAATGAAGCCGGATGAACCACCCGGCATCGAAGTAGGCTCTGGAAATAGCAATGGAGCAGCACCAGACATTCTAAAAATGAAGTGTCAACCTGGTGAAGCTGCAACACAGGACTACTTGCGTGCAAAACAACATAAGCAGCAAGTGATGGATAGAGCTAAGCAATTCCACAACCAAAGGATCAGATCTAAGCTCTGCAGTCCTGCCACATCCAGTCATGAATGGTGGTGGACAATTAAACAACTCACTGGAGGAGGAAACTCCACAAATATCCCCATCCTCAATGATGGGGGAGCCCAGCACACCAGTGCAAAAGAAGTGCCAAGATCCATCTCGGCTACCTCGAAGAGGTCCCCAGCATCACAGCCAGTCTTCAACCAATTCGATTCAATCCACGTGATATCAAGAAATGGCTGAAGGCACTGGATACTGACAATATTCCAACAACAGTACTGAAGACTTGTGCTCCAGAACTTGCTGTGCCCTAGCCAAGCTGTTGAGTGACTGCCCTTGACATCAAGGCAGAATTTGACCAAGTGTGGCATCAAGGAGCCTGAGCAAAACTGGAGTCAATGGCAGTCAGGAGAAAACACTCCCCTGCTGGAATCATATCCAGCACAAAGGAAGATGGTTGTAGTTGTTGGAGGTCAATCGTCTCAGTTCCAGGACACCACTACAGGAGTTCCTCAGGGTAGTATCCTAGGCCCAACCATATTCAGCTGCTTCATCAATGACATCCCTTCCATCATGAGGTCAGAAGTGGGGATATTCACTGATGATTGCACAATGTTCAGTACCATTCGCGACTCCTCAGATACTGAAGCAGTCCAAGTCCAAATGCAGCAAGAACTGGGAAATACCCACGCTTGGACTGACAAGTGGCAAGTAACATTCACGCCATACAAATGCCAGGAAATGACCATCTCCAACAAGAGATAATCTAACCATTGTCCCTTGACATTCAATAGCATTACCATCACTCAATCCCCCACTATCAAAATCCTGGGGGTTTCCACTGACCAGAAACTGAACTAGACTAGCCATATAGATACTGTGGCTGGTCAGAGGCTAGGAATTCTGTGGCGAGTAACTCACCTCCTGAACCCCCAAAGCCCGTCCACCATCTACAAGGCACAAGTCAGGGGTGTGGTGGAATACCCTCCTCTTGCCTGGATGAGTGCATCTCCAACAACACTCAAGAAGCTTGACACCATCCAGGACACAACAGCCCGCTTGATTGGCACCTAATCTACAAACATTCACTCCCTCCACCACTGACACACAGTAAGCGGCAGCGTGTACCATCCACAAAATGCAATGCAAGAACTCACCAAGGCTCCTTAGACAGCACCTTCCAAACCTACGATTGCTACCATCTAAAAGGACAAGGGGGCAGCAGGCACATGGGAACGCCACCACCTACAAGTTCCCCACCAAGTCACACACCATCCTAACTTGGAAATACATCACCATTTTCATCGCCACTGGAGTAAGAGTCCTAGAGCTCCCTCCCTAACAGCACTATGGGTGTACCTTCACCACAAAGATTGCAGCTGTGCAAGAAGGCAGCTCACCACCACCGTACTAAGTAGCAATTGGATGCGCAATAAATGCTCACCTTGCCAGCTATGCCCAAATCTCATGACTGAATGAAAACAAAAATGGAACCCACGAGAATGCTACCAAGGAGCCAGGAATGACACCTTGGCAATAGTCACGGTCCAACCTCATCCATGAGCGAGAGCCACTTGACGAAACTACAGGACAGCTGTTTATACCTGCAAAGTCTTAGATAAACAAATTTGCAGTATTTGCTAAGAGTACAGACAGACTCCTCATTTCTATATTTGGTTCATGGCGTAAATTCACAGGAAAACTTAAATCATGATATGGGAGTCCTGGAATTAACAGGGAGAGACAGCTGAAACGACACGATCACTGAAGCATGATTCACATCGATAATTCATTTCCACTGATATTAATTCAACGCAGGCTCAGTAACTCCTTCAAACCAGCTGTCTCTAGTTCATGCTCTTTACACTGGTGTCATTGTCTCATGTTTCCTCACCATTAGAGCTGGAAGCTGTTAGGCATCCCCACAATGTCAATGCTACTTTGATTAACACCAGGCACACGTTGGAAGGTGTAGATTAACAATTCATGCCCCCAGGCCCAATATCATAAAATTACCATTGCATCAAAAAAAAATTCCAAGGTAAATTACTTCAACATTGAAAGAGTTCTTTCAAGGCTTCACTACTGGTCAAGTGGGTTTATCCAGGAAATGGCTGAGCTAACCAGACAAGGTAGATCCCAGAGTCAATTCTTGATCTGTACTGAGTCAACTAGATCGGTGGTAGGAATGATAGGGCCCTAGATCAGGAGAAGGAAAGCTGGTCTAAGGCCCCAGTGTTGAAAATGCAGACAAGGACCGAGGACAGGATCGGGCTCGTCTGTAATGCTTCCAGCAGTTAAATAGCCAGATAACAGTCAACATCAAGGATTACCAATGAAAAATTGACACTTTATTGAAACACAAACAGGGATCAAGCAATTGAACACTTTCAGTAGGAGGAGATGGAACTGGAGAAAATCAGAACAAAAATGTACGACTTTGCTGGTTGCTGCACAGAAAATGTTAGATATTGGTGGACAGGCCACATGCAGCAGTGAATAAGCCAAATAGAAATCTGGGTTGTACAGTGCCTGGAATAGAATCTGAATCCCAAGGTGTGATTCTGAGTCTATGCAGTACTGCGTGCAATTCCACACCAATGTGATTGACTCTTAACTGCCCTCGGAAGTGGCCTAGCAAGACACTCAGTTGTACCAAACCCAGGGCAACTAGGGATGGACAATGCCAGCCTTGGCAGCAACACCCACATTCCAATAATGAATAAAAAAAACAGTTCTGGGTAACATTACATGAAGGACATCATGTTATTAGAAAAAAAGGGTACTAAAGGGCTACCTGTCCAACATCTGGCGTCAGACACTTCAGCTTCAAGGAGAGACTACAGAAGCTTGGACTTCTGTATACTGGACAAAATGAAGCTCAGAGATGACTCACGATCCTTAAAGGTACAAGGCTGAACCTCAAGAAAGTGTTTAGCATGAGCCCAGGGTATGGCACGAAGCTCAGATGGGAGATGAGTGAGCCGATCAGATAGAATTATTTTACATCAATGATACTAAACATTTCAAATGAATTTTTGGAGAGGCAGCAAGTCTGATTAACAACAGCAATTTTGAGGAGTTGGGCAGGCAGTTAGTGAGTAAAATAAATTGAGGGATTACAAATACTGGACTGTATGTATTTTGTCTTGAACTCTGGGAACAGTCAATTGCTTGAAATTATCTTTTGTGGTTCTGTACCTTCCTATTTAAAATTGACGAGAGAAGAAAATATAACTATTTTGAGACAATTGTGGTATATTGATTATCTTACCTTTACTGGGAGATTACCGGAGGCGATAGCGAAATTTGAATTCAATAAAAAATCTAGACTTAAAAGCCTGATGATGACCATGAAACCATTGTTGATTGTTGTAAAAACTCATCTAGTTCACTAATGTCCTTTAGGGAAGGAAACCTGCCATCCTTACCTGGTCTGGCCTACATGTGACTCCAGATGTGATTGACTCTTAAATGGCCTCTGAAATGATCAAGCCACTCAGTTCTCAAGAGCAATTAGAGATGGGCAATAAATGCTGGCCTAGCCAGCAATGCCCCCATCCCACAAACGAATTTTAAAAAAAATTCCACCCCATCAATTCTGGGATACAGAGGTGGGAGGTCTGTCTTCAAATTCCACTCAGTCCATCAAGTTCACGAAATATGCTATTTCAAGTAACACAAGCCATGAAACTCAGTACGGAGAAGGAACAATCACGCAACACAAAAATCATTTTATTGACAGATAAAGTGGAGTGTTAGCAGATTGAAAGGTTCGCAATAATACAGCACCTCAGAATATCTTAGGTACATGAAAAGCTCTTCACATACAATGAATTACTTCATAGTGCAGGATGGTTGTGTAGGCAAACATGGCTGACATGCATAACAAGATTCCACAAACAGCAGTGAAACAAATGCCAAGTTTTGCCTTGTTTGTTGTTCGTTGAAGGAGGAATACTGGCTGGGGAACTCATTGTTTTTCTTTGTATAGTGCTGAGAGATCCTGAATATCCATTTAATCATTGAAATAGGCAGAATTCAACATCCCATCTAAAAAGATATATACGATTCTAAGCACCCTTGACAGAGTAGATGTTATGGGGTTGTTCCCCAAGCTGGGCAGTCTAGATTTAGAGGTTAAAGTCAAAGGATAAGAGTTGACCATTTTAAAATAAGAAGAGGAAAGATTTCTTCACTCAGCATTGTGAATCTTTGGAACTCTCTAGCCCAGAGGGCTGTGGATGGTTAATCATTGAGTATATTCAAGACTACTGACAGAAATCCAAGCTGCGCATTCCCTGGGATTTTGAAGCCAAGGATCAGCCATAAAATTAAATCACACATCAGGTTAAAGGGGCCATGTGGCCCACTCCATCTTCTGATTCTCTCTTATGATAGCATTCCTGAATGTTGCACTGGGATGTTGTGCTGAAGTCCTGCTGTGGCATTTGAAACCTCAGCCTTTTAACTCAGTGGCAAGGATGGAACAAATTGTGAGAGGCTGGTTTACAGCAGATAGAATTCTTCCAATTGTCAATTTCCCTTAACTTCTTAGATATTCAACCAAGTAAAATAAACTATACTAAACAATTCAATATGTAAACCCAGTCATAATCTTATCTCCTGACGCTCCCCTCCTATGATATTGTAACAGATAAAAAGCCTAAGGATTTAAGAGAATTGCAGTGAAGCTTTTGATTTTTTTTTTCAAAAGTTATACTGTGCAAAACTCCAACAATACTTGGATATTTACCTAGAACAATAAGTATCTCAGGTATTTCTTCCCCAATGCTACAAAATCACATCCTAGGCCATAATGGATGGCAGCCTGCTCCCAGTCATCTACCAAAGCTAATCCTCAACAAACCACTAGGAGTGGACCAGATTGTTTGACTTTTAGAATCCCCTACTCCCCTATTATTCACATCATAATTTCACTCCTCCCAAAGACAGAACTGGGAATGAGTAGATTGCGCTGATAAACAATGAGA
The DNA here is from genome assembly GCF_964194155.1 of Cetorhinus maximus. Lineage (NCBI taxonomy): Eukaryota > Metazoa > Chordata > Chondrichthyes > Lamniformes > Cetorhinidae > Cetorhinus > Cetorhinus maximus. The sequence goes on from NC_135907.1 coordinate 23,504,005, forward strand.
GATATGGCAGTGATATCAGTGTGGCAATCTACTTACTGCAGCTATACAGGGCCTTGGTGAGACCACACCTGGAGTATTGTGTGCAGTTTTGGTCTCCGTACCTAAGAAAGGATATACTTGCCATTGAGAGAGTGCAGCGAAGGTTCACCAGACTAATCCCTGGGATGGCAGGATTGTCGTATGGGGAGAGATTGGGCCGACTAGGCCTGTATTCACTGGAGTTTAGAAGAATGACAGGGATCTCATTGAAATGTATAAAATTCTGACAGGGCTGGACAGACTGGATGCAGGGATGATGTTTCCTCTGGCTGGGGGGAGGGGTCGAGAACAAGGGATCACAATCTCAGGATAAAGGGTAAGCCATTTGGGACTGAGATGAGGAGAAACTTCTTCATTCAGAGAACCTGTGGAATTCTCTACCACAGAGGGCTGTGGGGGCCAAGACACTGAATATATTTAAAGAAAGAAATAGATAGATTTCTAGACTCTAAAGGCATCAAGGGGTATGGGGAGAGAGCAGGAGTATGGTGTTGAGAGAGAGAGGATCAGCCATGGTCATACTGAATAGTGGAGAAGACTCAAAGGTCTGAGTGAACTACTCCGGCTTCTATTGTCTATGTTTCTATGGCAAAGCATGTGGGTACACCAAATACATAACATCATCAACTGCACCCCACACCCAGAACTACAACTAGCCAAATACAAAAACAATCAAAAGGTAATATTTCTGGTTAAGACATTTCACAAGGGATCCAAGCCACCAAAATTAAGACAATTTTTTTGTCCAAATTTCTCATGTTCACACAGTACGATTGAGTTTTACATGCAGTGTGAGGGAGAGAGGAGTGGGTCCGAGACTACATTTTTAAATTTAAATAAGCACAATTATGAGGGCATGAAAGCAAAGCTGGCTGAAGTGAATTGGCAAGTTAGGTTAAAGGAGAGGTCACCAGAGATGCAACATTTAAGGGGCTATTTCAGAATACACAGAATAGATACATTCAAACAAGAAAGAAAAAGTCCAAAGGACAAACACACCATCTATGATTAACTAGAAAGGTTAAAGATAGTATCAAACTTTAAGAAAAAGTGTAGAATTGTGCAAAGATAGGTGGAAGGCCAGAAGATTGGACAGAATATAAGGAACAGCAAAGGATGACTAAAAGATTAACAGGGAGGGAAAAATTAGAGTATGAGAAAAAGCTAGCCAGAAATATAAAAGCAGATAGTATGAGTTTCTATAAATATTTTAAAAAGAAACAAGTTAACAAAGTGAGCGTTGGTCCTATAGAAAGTGAGTCTAGAGAATTGATAACGGAAAACAAGGGAATGGTAGATGAATTGAACAGGTATTTTGTATCAGACTTTACTATAGAGGAAAAAAGTAACATCCCAGAAGCAGCTATAAATCAGGAAATGGAAGGTAGGGAGGAACTCAGGAAAATTACAATCACCAGAGAAGTAAGTGGAACTGAGTCAATTGTTGGAGCTATTGGCTGACAAGTGCCCGGGTCCTAATGGACTTCATCCTATGGCCTTAAAAGAAGTGGCTAATGAGATAATTGATGCATTGGTTTTAATTTTTCGAAACTCCCTTCATTCGAGGGCGATCCCATTCGACTGGAAAATAGCAAATGTAACTCCATTATTCAAAAAGGGAAGGAGACAGAAAGCGGGAAACTAAAGTCCAGTTAGCTTAACATCTGTTATAGGGAAAATGTTAGAAGCTATTATTAAAGAAGCTATAGCTGGGCACTTGGGTAAGTTCAATGTAATCAGGCAGAGTCAACATGGTTTTGAGAAAGGGAAATCATGTTTAACCAACTTATTAGAGTTCTTTGAGGAAGTAACATGTGCTGTGGACAAAGGGGAACCGGTGGATATACTGTGTTTAAGATTTCTAGAAGGCATTTGATAAAGTGCCACATCAAACGTTGTTGCGGAAAATAAAAGCTCATGGTGTAGGGGGTAACATATCGGCATGGATAGAGATTGGCAGGCTAACAGGAAGCGGAGAGTAGGCATAAATGGATCTTTTTCAGATTGGCAAGATGTAAAGAGTGGTGTGCCACAGGGATCAATGCTGGGGTCTCAACTGGTTACAATTTATATAAATGACTTGGATGAAGGGATGGATGGGATGGTTGCCAAATTTACTGATGACAGAAAGATAGGTAGGAAAGTAAGCTGTGAAGAGGACATAAGGAGGTTACAAAAAATATAGATAGGTTAAGTGAGTGGGCAACAATCTGGCAAATGGAGTATAATGTGGGAAATGTGAAATTGTCCATTTTGGCAAGAAGAATAAAAGAGAAGCATATTATCTAAATGGTGAGAGATTGCAGACCTGGGAGGAATCTGGGTGTCTTAGTACATGAATTGCAAAAGGCTAGTATGTAGGTACAGCAAGTAATTAGGAAAGCTAATATAATGTTTTCATTTATTACAAGGGGAACTGAATAGAAAAGTAGGGAGGTTATGCTTCAGTTAAACAGAGCACTAGTGAGACCACATCTGGAGTATTGTACACAGTATTGGTCATCTTATTTAAGGAAGGATATAAATGCATTGGAAGCAGTTCAGAGAAGGTTTACCAGACTAATACCTGGAAGGGGCAAGTTGTCTTATGAGGAAAGGTTGGTCAGGCTAGGCTTGTATCTGCTGGAGTTTAGGAGTACGAGGCGATTTGATTGAAAGATAACGATCCTGAGGGGTTTTAACAGGGTGGATGTGGAGAGGATGTTTCCTCTTGTGGGAGAATCTAGAACTGAGGGTCACTTTTTTAAAAAAAGGGATCACCCTTTTAAAATGGAGATGAGATGAAATGTTTTCTCCCAGAGGGTCGTGAGTCTTTGGAACACTCTCTCTGAAAAGGCAGTGGAAGCAGAGTCTTTGAATATTTTTATGGCAGAGGTGGATAGATTCTTGGCAAGCAAGGGGGTGATAGGTTATCGGGGGGGTAGGCAGGTTGCAGATTTGAGGTTACTATCAGATCAGCCATGATCTTATTAAATGGCAGAGCAGGCTCAAGGGACCGAATCACCTACTCCTGCTCCTTGTTTGTACGTTTGTATGTATGTAGTGCGACGGCCAGCTCTGCAAACACTCATGCATCACAGCAAACCATGTTCCTATCCATGTCCACAAATGCAAGACCTCCAACAGGGGTCACGGAACACCGCCCATTATTGGGAACTGTGAATGATTTCCCCCTTCTTAACTCCAGAGTGTGAATCTTAATTGTAGCATTCCTAGCGTTGTCCCAGCCGAAAACATCCAAACCAACACATTGTCCCCTGGACAATCCTTTAATAGAATCCTCAAAATAACCATAAAAATTGTTCTGAATCCAGCTGAGAAACTCCAACAGGGACACCCTTACCATGAAGGTCTTGAGACTCGCTTCCTGGCGCCTTGACCCGTCATTAACCTGCATGAGAAGGGTTTCTGTGCAAATATCCGCAAACACTTTTGTACAAACACTGTTTGGAAGGAAAAACATTTCAACAGGTTAGAAGAGAAAAACATCTTATCAAAAAGACACCTCAAATGAAAGGGTTATTTAAACCATTTATATTCTTAGCCCACACACACCTGTCCCACAATTACAAACAATAAAGTTGAGAACCCCAAAACCCTATCACCTCCCCCACCTTATTACAACTGTCTATGCTCAAATCAGGGAAACAGGCACCCTGTCTCAGGATCCAGCCCTCCCAGGTCATGTACAATACATTTGCAGAGGAAAGCTCACACTATTTTGCCTCATCAATATACCTCAGTACCAACCTCAGAAAATTGATGACCTACTGCACTCTGATGCGACATTTATTCCATTTGCAACACCAGTCATCATTACATTACCAATTAAGTGACCAATGAGAAGCAGTCCTGATTTATGGACCCATGCCTACTAGGAAATAGATTGAAATCGCCCAAGTTTATTTCACACATGCAGTTTTTCAGTGGGCCAAGCGTACAGGAACAAAATGTAAACTTTACCATTCCATCTTTCCTTTAAAAATTCACTTGAGAAGGAACTAAGTGTTTTTGAAGAAAACAAAATTCAATTAGTAATTGATTGAGGGGGCATTACTCCTGCAGCTCCGAGAATTCTACATCATTCATTGAACCAGAAACTTTCTATTCTCTTTGGCGTGTTACTACGCCAGATGGTATAAAACGCAATATGTAATAGGGCTTTGATGGAAGCAACTCTTTCACACCTAAAACAATTCACCATTACCTATTTAAAAAAATATGTAAATTTTACCCGTGACAGTTTTTCAAGGGCGTCTACAGCCCAACAGGTCTTCTCTTCTGACTACATATGGTGCAAAAGTTCTGCAACATAAATAATAGAAGATCATTAACAAACTTTATTTACTTCACCAGGTTTCCATCTGTGCACAGTATAAGATTTCTCACCCAAAACCCATTCATTTTGATGGAAGGTCAAACAAATTAAACATTCACTTTGCACAGCATTAAACAGCTGATGCACTCATTGCTGTTGCCGTGATTCCTTTCTCACTCCTGCTCCCTGAAGACACCCTTGGTGGATACATTCCAGAAGTATGCACAGCCCTCCTGTACCCAAGAACAGGAAAAGGTTCTTCAGGTCCCACAAGCCATCCATTTTGGCGCTTTGCCTAGGTACCCATTCTTCATGTGCAATCCTTGACAATGACTGATGACAAGTTACTCAAGGTGGTTGGGGAGCAGAGAGAAGAGCTGAAAATCATAGCAAAGCCTGATGCTGTGCTCAAGTTCGGTTGCTATTTCCACCCCCAGTCCAAGCTTATTTATTCTTTCATTCATTCTTTAACAAGAAACTAATGGGAAACTAACATCCAATGAAACATATTTAATGTCAGTGGTGGCTTGATTTCAATGTTGAAACTTCTGGTCCAAAGCACAAGCCTTCATGAACACAGCCAAGAATGGTCATAATCCTTCCACTATTTCCCAGAGACTCAGATGAACAATTCTGATTCTTATGCTGGTCACTTGCCCTGTGCAAGCTTTTATATGAATTACTGAAAATATGCACATCTTTCAATTACACCAAGCATCAATGCTATTTTTTCCAGATACTTACTATCCAAGTCTGTGATCCAAAATTGCCACTTATTTCAATTGATACCTTTGCTTATAATGTATTCGACCTGTGGTTTCCTATTATCACAAACAACCCTAGTTTGCTGGGCACATTTAGGTCACACTTGCAATGACATTTTCCTACAAAATGAGTGACTACACTCCAAAAGTAATTTGTTGCCTGCCAAGTGTTTTTGGGATGCCCCAAGAATTTGAATAGTACTGTATAAATACAAATTCTTTCTTTCATACTAAAAGGCAGCAAACTAAATTTTCAATAATATAAGCTGTATCTGGATTAGTTGCTGAGCATTATAGTGTCTGTTGATACTGATAAAGACAATATGTCAGCCCATACAGTTTGAATTTGTGCAACGTGCTTTATGCGTGATCTCTTAATTCACCATCTCAAATTGTTCCCACCAGAAACAGCCCCGTTACTACATGCACCTCACAGTGGTCCTGCAAGGTTCAAAGTGTTCTTTTCAAATTTTGGAATCTCAAAATCTGTATTTGTACAGAGTTCTTTAACCAGGTCAAGTGGGCACAGTATGCAAATTTCCCACCCTCACTTTTACGCAATACAGAAATTCCAGTGACAACACCGCATATATTAAAAGCAACTGGCAGGAATTAAAAAGCAGTGCTTGAAGGTTTAAAACCATGCCTTGAGTATTCCTGTTAAAAAAAAACCCTACTTACTACTCATTGCTGTCTACTGTCTAACACACAAATTACAGTACACAAACAAGGGTGGTACATGAAGCATGAGTTTTCCCACATTCATTGATAAAATTCTAAATGTCAGCATCTAAACATCTATTCCGTCTACGATTGGCACACCACAGCTGTAGTGTGCAACATCTACAGGATGTACTGTAGCAACTTGCCAGGGCTTCTTTGACAATGCCTCCCAAACCCACACCCATCTACCGCCTAAAAGGACAAGAGTAGATGTAAGGGAACACAATTATTGAAGTTCCACTATAGCCATACTTTCACCAGACTGACTGCAGCAGATCAAGATCACTCACTATTTACCTCTTCAAGGGCAACCATGTATAGGCAAAAAGCTCCGGCCTTGCTAGCAACACTCAAATCCCAAGAATCAATAAAAAATGTTCAATTAACTTATAATTACACTGTATATTACACGAGAAACAGTGAAAAGGTATTCCTGTCCAAGTCAAAAACTACTACTGATAATTTTCAAGTGATTGGTTTGAAGCATTTTCAGAGAAGTGATTCTGCTGGTTAGGAAAATACAAGTATTTAGATTATATTTTATTTATCTTGACCCCATCACCTCAAAATATCAGTTCGTACATGGCCCAACAGTCCTCAGGGAACAGAGAAAATAAAAAAACAGCATGTAACAAGAATCTTCAGGTCGATCTAAATGAAAAGTTCTTCATTACATTATATTCACTCTCCCAAAATACCAACCCTACGCACTTCCCGTTATAGCATCTAGCTGTATGTGTGTCCTGGCCCTAACCACATTTCTTGGCAACCTGCTCCAGCTGTTGATTACCGTGTGTGTATATAAAAATATGCTTCTCAACATCTGCTTTCAATTTGCCTTCACAACCCTGCCCCTGCTTCACTTGCCTTATCTGAAAGCCATGTTGCAAGTTCACTTTCTCTATCTGGTTAAGTATCAGATATATTTTATCTCTATGATGACACCCGAGTCATGATGCATGATTGACAGCGGGCAACAGCCTCATTCACTCTGGAGATAAGTTTTCTTAGCCTATCAGGGACCCAAGCCAATCAATTCAATCCTCTAAAGGAGGCAAGTAACCAGAGGGAAACCTCCCAAGACGATGATGTTCTGTGAATGCTCTCCTTGATTCCTAAAATAATCGCATGCATTTTTACAGGAGAATATTTGCTGCTGACTGACCTAAATACTGCACATTTTGGTTTGGAAACCTCAATGTGAACATCATTTTATTCACATATTTCACCACTGGCTCCAAACCAGGACTTCAGTTCCTCTGAATAATCAGTTAGCAAAGGTGGCGTGTAGCTGAGCCTTCCAAACCATTAAACTGCAGGATTATTCCTACTAAATTAGCTCATCTCAGCCAGGTGATATTACAACTGGCCTCAGTGCTCCTGGGAGAGGGAAATGAAAGTAAATCAGCCTTGGCTCCTGATTGCTGTCCAGGGATTCTGGCTGGAAAGTGTGTATGTGTGGTTGCTAGGTAAGAACTGTGATGTCTCCTATAGTCAAATAGTCTGACCTTGCTCACAGGCAAGATTCACTCTCAGAGAATGGCTATTGGGTGAAATACCAGGGTTGACTTGGTGCCTGTGGAACTATACCCCATCAGGGGAGAGAGGAAAAAGAGGCAAAATCTATATTAAAAAGGAATGCATGGCATAGCGTAATGTGAGGGAGGTGTGCAAAGATCCTAAAAAAAGAGAAAAAGGGGACAATATAAAGTATGCAATATGTGGCAAATACAGGTGGCTTTAATTATTACTCTGAGGGCAACATTTTGCAAAGAACTTGTGCCCTCAAAGTAACCAATAGTATGATAATTAATCACAAAAGTACCATAATGTTTAAAATTGCACAAAAATATAAATACCAATAATACACAGTAAAATAAAGCCACATTTAAAAAGAAAAACATTTCACCCAATTAATGATGCAGACCACGTCTCAAACAGGTTGTTATTCTTTTTGGTAATAAAATGCGAAACAAATTTTTTTTTGAAAAAATTGTAGAGGTAAGGATCTATTGACTAAGATTCTTCCTAAATACGGCTTATATTCCAGCCCCCACCCCCAATGAAGGGTACATTCGTTTTTTAAAAATCCATTGCATTTTTTTCATTCCCATTTTAACGCTCACCCATCTCGAGCGCGTGTCTTAACCAATGAGACAACGGTAAAATAGGACAAAAGAGCTCTCCGACGGTTGAAAGCCAGCCAAATACTTGGGAGAGAAAAACAAAAACAAAACATAAAACACACATGAACACGCACACAACACAGCGGGAACTTGAAAAATGGCAACAAAAATTCTGTCTCCCTCTCTCTGTAGTAAAGCAGTTTTCGCTGGGTGCTGGGGTCCTGATGAATGGTCGCTCGCAGACACCGCCTCCCAAAAATACAACACTGCTTTGCATACGTTTAATTGCTGTCACACATACTTGGCAGTTTGCCCACCTCATAACCAAACAGACTGCAGTCATTGGAAGGTGGAGGAGGCAGAGAAGGAAAGGAAGCAGCAACCTGTGCAGTTTTCACGACACTGTACTGAAAGAATTATGACGAGGGAACTGTTCAGGAGAAAATGGAGGCTGGAATTTCGAGTGTTGCAGTGCAGGCAGAACTTTATTAACCCCTTGGCTGCCATAAGCACAGGCTTCGGTTTGAATTAAAATACACATCCTGAAAGAGTTTGCGAACAAACCACAGGGTTCCTTTGAATATTATCACAGCTGAAATCAAAGACGTTTTTCTGGAAATAAAAATCTCAGCCAGGAAACAGTTTGGCCTCAGTTTTTCTAAGCTCAAGAAAGAAAATATCAATTGATTATTATTCAGTGACTCCTGCTAGAAAGTGCATTTAGGGCTTAGTTCGAGAACAGGGTCGGGCTTAGTTGTGATGCCCTGAGCCTACACCTGCCCCTCCTGACGGCTGAATAGCCAGCCAGCCTGCTGACCAAATCACATCAAGATTGACCACTTGGGGTCAACTGTTCCTGTATCCTTTCATCTCCTTATCCCATTTTCCGTCGTCCATCTAGCTAATCTAATCTTGAATGTTGACACATTTACTTCTTCAACTACTAACCTTGAAAATGAATTCTGCAGCTCATAACTCCGCGAAGTTTTTCTTGCTCTGTTTCAAACCTCACATTTAATCTTGGTTCTATAGCATGTTGTTCTAGATCCTTTCACAATTGGAAACAATCTGCTTTTATCATGTCCATTCTTTTATCATTTAAAACACCATCATACCACCCCATAAACTGCATTGTTCTATATGAGAAAAGTCTAAATTTCCAACTCCTCCTTCCTATTTACATTCTTTCATAAACCTACAACTACGGAAAAACTATTTAAAGAAGTTAGCACTGTACATAACCTTCACATGTCTACCATAAGACTTTGCTAAAAGCCTAGCAACAGCACCACTATGGCCAAGACAGTTGCACAACAGCAAGCAAGTTATTTACGAACATACACAACACAGGAGTTTGTACTGAAGCTCCACTAATCATTTATGTTGCAAAACTTCATTCAGGCTTTGTTATACACAAAGATTGAAGAATAGTGTTTCACGTGGTTATTACTCTTAATTTACTGTGAAATGCTTTGCTGAAATAGATAATGAAGTCATAGGACTTCAGTAGGTTAACAAGCCATGGGACCAGACTGATGAAAATGCTCCCCTCTCTCTCTCAGGTGCAAAGCTGCAAAGATTGTTTGGGAGTTAAATTCAGGGTATCAGGGAACAAGTGCACAGAATTAAGCAGCCACTCCTGTGGGACTCTCCCAAAGTTAATCATAGAATTTTACAGCACAGATTATTATTTAGCCCGTACTCCTGCACTAACTAGCTCGCTGAAAGTTGTCCATTCAGTCCTATCCACTTCCCCCATACCCTTTAATAGAATTGTAGAATTTTAAGTGCTCTTCAACTGGGACAACACCTTTATAACAAATACATGGCTTCTGTTGGAATGACAAAGCAAGCTAACCCACTATGCCATCACATATTCAAATTCCAAAACAATGCCATTTGGTTGCATTAGAAAGCAGAACAAATGCGATTCCACTTCATACATCAACCCTGACTGTCTGCTACTCCCTTTTATTCCATAAAACACTTGGTCAAAAAGTTCTTCCCAACTCCTCTGCCATCTTTGCAACTTTGGGCTTGTACATCACATAAACCAACCTTAATACAGATTTCTCAAACAGCATTCCATCATTCCCCCAGGAGTTTTGCATAGGCCATTTTAAATTACAGAAGAAGTTCTCCGATGTGCTCAGTGAGTGAATACAGTGAGCCATAAAGTTGCAGATGGTCTATGACCTATCTATAATTAGCTGAGCTCAGATGGTTTGCATATGGATATTGGTGGAATGCCCATGACTGAATAGCACGCTGACACTTAGTATAAGCTCACGTAACTCAGTGCAGTCCAGGGACAGTGCTGCACTGTTGGAGGCATGTGAGAAATTAAACCGAGGCTGCGTCTACCCTCTTAAATGAAATCATTCCCACGGCACTATTTCAAAGAAAAGCAGGGAAATTCCCTTCTCTATACTGGCCAATATTTATCCTTAAACCATCACCACTAAAGCAGATTACCTGGTCATTACCAAATTGTTTGTGGTACAGTGCTATGTGCAAACTGGCTGCCACATTTCATATACCACACTTCAAAAGTACCCAATTGGCTGTAAAATGTTCTGGAAAATCTTGAAGTCATGAAAGGCACTATATAAATGAGAATTCATCTTTACACAAAGGAACAGCCACTTGGGTGAGATACTGGAAACCAGCCACCAACTGTGAAGCCAATACTCCAGGAGTCAATGCATTCACAACAGTGAAGAAAGTTACCAGGACGAAGAAACTCCAAATTCACCGTTAAACTACAATGGGAAAGGGACAACAATAACAGTACCAGCCATCAAATGAAATTCTACACCTCGGAGGGTCAGACTGAGAACTCGAGACAACCTTATCTGACATCAGCAAATGTTCTTCTCCATTAACAAAACCCAACAGGAATCAAGAGGGAGCCAGACAGGTGACCTGAATGACAAAACAAGAAGTAGGTACTAGGATACGAAGGTGGTGTGCTGTGAAGCTCATTATCTCAACATTACTACCAACTGGAAAGTTGATCATAAGTGAGGGGGAAAACTGCATTTTGCTAGTAAATCTTGTATTATAATCACAAGAGGTACCATTAAGTAATTAAGTTACTGCCCACGCACTTTAACTTCTATTGTTACATTTTGCTGAATTAGAAAAAGGGAGAAGGCATAGTAAGCAAGATAAAAATGCAGGGTTGAGGGGTGGGGGGGGGGAACAAGAACATTTCATTCCCGTTCTTTTTGCAAATCTCAACCCCATCTATCTACCTTTGCACCATATCTTTTAATTTATTCTTATTCCAGATATGTACCTAATCTGACTCTGAATGTAATATATTGCAAGATCTGAGTATTTTGTTATGTTGCACCCTCAGCGGCCCTGCATACCATGAAAGAAAGCAGTTGCCAAGTGGGACTCTTGCAGATTGCATTCTTGAATTCAAGAAACTCTTTTGTCACTGTGGGGATGGTGCAAACCTAGAAATCAGCTTTGGAGACACATTTATAGGAGGCCTAAAGGACAATAAAATCCAGGCCAAGCTTTTGCGCAAAAACAATAAGCTGACATGAAAGGAGGGCCTGTGGTGATACCACAGACATGGAAATGGCAGAAAGAGATAGTTGCAGATTGCAAGAGAGCTCTTTTCCTGAGCCAGCAGGGGAGATCCACAAGATTTCAGCGAGATCCAGGCCACAGCAGCCAAGTTTACAATCTCAGAGACAGAAATTTAGATGCTGCCACTGCCATGGTAGCCACCAAACATTTAAATGCCCCATTTCCAATCAAATTGGTAGATCCAAAGCTAATTGAGGAATCTGGAAATGCTTGAATACACGTATGGACAATGTGGAAACAGAAGTTGATGCTATCGGGCAGGAAGATCAAGAGTTATACTTAGTCAGAGAGCAAGAAAAACAGCACATGGAAGATGAGAGTAACCGGGATAAAGATAAAATTCCAACACCCACAGTAGAAACTTAGAGATTCTCAACTTACTTTCATCATTGATACAGCTGCAGCCATATCTGTTATTTCAGGAGGAGAGCAGAAGTCACTTTTGCTTACGCAAAGTTGGTATGAAACTGACAAGTTATTCCAATAACAGTATTCCAGTGTCAGGTGAAGTTAGTGTTAAGAGTGGAATGTGATGATGCATCCTATTGCTTCCAATTGGTAGTAGTAGAAGGGAACAAAATCACCCTAATGGGAAGGAAATTACTTAAGAAAACGGCTGCGTTTATTTGTGCCGTAACACTAGGAAGAGCACTTCCGGCACATGCACAGAGGCAGCGTTAGTCACAGAAAGTGAGAGATGCTTTTAAGAGCAGGTGCTGTCTTATAACTCATTTTATCATTTGCAATTAGACAGATATCCTAAATTAAGTTTTAAGATGAAAACTGGTATTAGGGAGTAAATTAAACAGAATCATGTTAGGATTGACGGTTCCTCAAAATGTTTTCCATTTGCCAATCATTGTTATTAAAATTTGCAACAGAAATACATTGAGGTATTGCTTTCTTAATAGCATCTGCAAGAAGTCCTATCAAAAAGACTTTGAGAAACATCAAAATGTATGGGTTGCAATATTGCAATATTTATTAACATTTATTATTTTCTACAAATAAATGTATTTTTCGGTAGCTAGGCTCTCCCAGAAGGCCCCCTGTTAACACTTTATAATTTTTGCACAACAGGGCCTTTATTCACCGCAAAACTAAAAAATAATTGAAAAAAATTCATTGGCCAATGACTCGGATTAAGAGCCCCATTTATTAACAAATGAGCCAGCCGAGCTGAGCAGGAATTGGGATTTGCCACGAAACGGATACTCCTGCTGCCAAACAAAAAGGCATTAGGATCAGTTGCGCATGCACCGGTGCTGCAATGCAGGCTGAGTGTGCATACGCAACCAATCCTGACGCCTTTCTAGTCGGCAGGAGTTAGTGTAAGAAAATATGGTTAAACTGGGCTGAGTTATTTAAGGGTAGGAATCAGTAAGAGTATGTCTGCCATTAAGAAAGTGCTAAGAAAGTACAAAGTGGTCTTTGAGCAAGGAAGTCCAAATGATTATAGTAGGCATCACAAGGCTGAAGCCAAGATAAAGAACAATGTACAGCCAACATTTTTCAAGATTAGGCAGTGCCATAAGCACAGTTTGAAGCAGCAGGTGAAGAGCTGAATAGATTAGAAAGAACAGGGGCATTAAAGAAGGTGAAGGGGAGTGAATGTGTTGCACCCATGTGGTAGTTGAAAAAGCAGAAGGGTCTGTTCAAATGTGGAAATTATAAAGAAACAGTAAATAAACTAATTGAGAATGATACTTACCCACTGCCTGCCAGTGAAGATTTGTCTTCTAATTTAGCCAATGGAAAGGTGTTCAGTAAAATAGATTTGTCAAATACATATTTGCAATTAGAATTACAAGAATGACAAGAGCAAGGAACTGCTTACCATTCAAACACACAAAGAGTTGTATCAGTACCAAATTTGGTAACCGCAGTGTTCCAAAGCATCATGGATCAGGTACTAAGTGGGATGACAGGAGTGTGCTGCTCCTTAGGCGACATTGTAATTAGCAGTAAGACATAGAGAGAGCACATTGTAAGGTTGAATGTACAAAGTCCTAGATTGACTTCAAGAAATTGGCATCAAAGCTAAAAAGCACAAATGTTGCTTCGTGGTGTTAAGTGTAACATATCCGGATCACCACAGAAGTTGTCTGATGGGATTTTGAAAGTAAAGAGACCAGAGAACAAAGAATAACTTAAAACATTCAAAAGGATTGTTGTGTATTCTTCTAAGTCCATCCCCCAACTTATCTAATACATTCAATCCACTGTATCAACTGCTGAAAGATGGAATAGATTGGGAATGGTCTGTGAAGCGTCAGAAAGCATTTGTAGGGGTAAATTAAGTACTGACTAGTGATGCTGTTTTGACCTACTATGGTCCCAAGAAACAACTGGTTTCAGCGTACAATGCCTCACCACAGGGGTTAGGTGTGGTGTTAACTCACATAGAAGACTGTGTGGAGAAGCCTGTAAAGTACGCTTCACATACCTTAGCAAAGTCAGGGCAAAATTATTCTAAAATTGAGAATGAGTATTTTGTTTTTGTCGGTTAATAGCAAGAGCAAGTGATAAATGTTGAGTCTATGCCCAATACCACAGGTGCCAAAATTATTGAGGTTTTGGAGAAGCTGGTTTGCAATTTATGGGTTGCCAGTGGTGTTGGTGTCAGGTAATGGTCCATCAGAAGAGGCTGAAATATTTCTGAGTAAGAAATGAGTTAATAAACACAGTCTAATACCACCATATCACCCAGCATTGAATGGTGCTGCAAAAAGAAATGTACAGATTATGACGAGGTATTTGCAGGAGCATTTGCTAGTTGTGTTGCTAGACATTAATTTCCATGTTCCTTTTTGAAACAGGCTGGACAATTTTCTGTACTCTTATAGAATGACACCACAGGTTACTCGAGTTAGCGTTTAAACACACTTCTAGGACAACGTTTGGTTTTCTTAAGCCTGACATCAATAGCAAAGTAAGAGGAAAGCAAGACAAAGTCAAGATAAATCATGATACACCAGATATGAAACTTACAAGTTCAATGCTGGTCAGAAGGTCATGATGAAAAACCAATGAGGTGATAAGGAAAAGTATGTAATTGTTGTTTTAAATAGACTAAGTGCATTTACGTATCTAGTGAAGATTGAGAGACTCTAATCAGTGTCATGTAGATCATTTGCTTCAAAGAGGAAATCTAACAAAGGGACAGCATGAGAAACCTATAATCCAAATTCCTCCTACGATCCAAAGTGAAAGTCAGAAAGTGAGAGTCACAAAGAAACTGAAAGTTTGCCAGTATCACAGAATCCACCAGTAGAGCAAAGTGAGTCAGGGTTTTGATTAAGAGAAATCAATCCATATCACAGACCCAACCATTAAGTGGAGTTGGTAGTCAAAGTCAAAGAGATGCTGAGAGAGCAGAGTCAAACTAACGGAAGGAAAAAACCAGGCAGAAAGATAAAGGAGCCATATAGGTTAATTGAAAGCAATTAGGGAGGAAGAAGAAATATGTTGTTCTTTTCATTGCTTGTCAAATTATGATATTTTTGTTAAACACATAATGGTGTTAAGTAAAACATTTTTTTACATGTAAATTACTCTGGTGATTTTGATCTTATATTATGTTTTGGTTGTGATTACAGTGAAAACAAGTATGCAACCCAACCTGTTAAATTTCAGGTATTGTTGATATACTTATAACTGGGAAATTATACATGTTAAAATTTTTTAAATCTTGTACATGTGCCATTTTACAATTGGGGATGGAGTGCAGTATATTGCAAGATCTACGCATTTTGTTATATTGCCCGCTCTTCTACCCTTTCTATCGGGGAACTGTAAATAAAGTTAGTTCAATAATGGCTGCCTGCAGTTGAGCATGTGTTAGTCTTACTCAGTGCAATACACAACATGAAGGTTGTGAGTTCCAATCCCACTCCAGAGGCTTGGACACAAAATCCGGGCTGACACTCCTGTGCCTCGCTGTGTGAGGTGCTGTCTTTCAGATGAAATGTTAAACTGAGGCTCCACCCAAACTCAGGTGGACATAAAAGATCCCACAGCACTGCCAGAGCAGGGGAGTTCTTCCATGTGTCCTAGGTAATATTTATTCCTCACCCAACATCACAAAAACAGATTATCTGTTCATTTACACTTTGCTGTTTCTGGGAGCTTGCTGTGTGCAAATTGGCTATCATATTTCCTACATTACAAGAATGACTACACTTCAAAAGAACTTCACTGACTGTAAAATGTTCTGAAGTCAGGGAAGGTTCTATGTGGATGCAAGTTCTTTCCTTCTTTTTAATTGTCTCAACTCCAATCAGATTCTACATCAATGGTCCCTGACAGCCTCCTCCGAAGCTCATAAAAAGATTTGGATTTTCCTGTTTCTGTTAAATTACTGATTTTTAACTCATTTTTGAACCCTAATACACAATCATAAGTTAAGTACATTCAAGGTGGAGATAGACAGATTTTTAATCAGTAAGGGAATCAAGGGTTATGGGGAAAAGGCAGGAAAGTGGAGTTGAGGATTATCAGATCAGCCATGATCTCATTGAATGGCAGAGCAGACTTGATGGGCCAATGGCCTACTTCTGCTCCTACGTCTTATGGTCTTACCATCCTGAATCATCTGCCTCACCTTGCTTTATAACTTTGAAAACATCAATTAGTTTACTGCAATTTTCTACCATAGAGGGCAAACCAACCTTCCTTAACCTTTAATTAAAATCAGATAAAGACCTGTTTTTCCAATCTAAAAAAAAGCTCTCAATATTGTCTGTCAGCACAACCTACTGGAAGATTTCACTTGGTTCCTCAGCCACCATGTACGGCTTATGATATATTTTAGTGCAGGGCTTCCCAAAATGTGGGTCAGGACCCCCAGTGGGTTGTGAGCTTCAAGGCAGCAGTGGCTGCCGTGGAGCCGAGACTGAGTACTAGCAGCTGTGAAGCCCCTTTAATTCCCATCTTTTTTTTTCCCCCCCAATGGTGGGCATGGCCTAACTGACTGATCTCTGAAGCCTGATTCTTGCTCCAAAAAAGCCAATGAAAAGGTAGGTGAACTCATTTTAAAATCCAAGCAAGTTAGAACACATGCCACCAACACCCCCACTCCCCCAAACTCCCCCCTACACAGCTCTAACACCCCCACCTGGCCCATATACCATTGGGTGATGGCAATTTTCAAGTTTCAAAATGGATTCACAGTGGCAAAAAGTTTCGGAAGCACTGTTTCAGTAGATGTGCACATAACACCTACTATAGAAGCTCTTATGAACTCAGTTGAAGCTTTCACTACCATTTCAAGGAAGTGCAACTTTAGGGCTGCAAAACTTGAACATTTTTTTAGTATTCATTCATGGGACGTGGGTGTCGCTGGCTGGGCCAGCATTTATTGCCCATCCATAATTGTCCTTGAGAAGGTGATGGTGAGCTGCCTTCTTGAGCTCCTGCAGTCCATGTGGTGTAGGGACACCCATAGTGCTGTTGGAAGGGAGTTCCAGGAAGGAATGGCAATATAGTTCCAAGTCAGGATGGTATGTGACTTGGTGTATGACATTAAGCCCATTTGAAGTATATAAGACACCTTTCAACCTATGTATCTTAAGAATTCACTTGAAGGTATAGGGTGAGGTGAAATGAAGTGCCAGTGCTGGTAAGATGTTGAATTAAATTATGCTTTTATGCTGCTCAGCAGATTTAAAGGGGTGCAATTCTACCCACCTATCCATACCTATTTTCCTTCCATCTCTTTTCCAGCTAGCCACTAAAGTGGATCAGAGTCAGCAAACAAACTAGGAATTCACAAGATTCATGGAAAAATGCATCTCCACTGCCATTGAAACAAGGGCAACAAACAGCAAAATAACATTGTATATTGATAACTGCACCTTTATGAACTAAATGCTAACAAACTAACTATCATTTCTTTTCTGGTGGCTGGAGTTACAATATTACAATTGTTTTCGGAACAGGGATAATTTTTATTTGAATTAATTAAAAACCTGTAGTCAGTACATGCAGATGACATGGCTTTGCAATATGTTACACAATGATAACCATCTTAAAAGGCAGAGTAGGGAGAAAAAAAGCTGGTTAATGATGGGAGCTGAACCAATTTTTACAGTTCTCTGGCCAAACAATTAAATTCTGAGTAATAGATATGTTGATAGAGCAAGAGTGATGGAAGGAGACTCATGTGGAGTGCAAATGCTGGATGGCCTGATTCTGTGCTGTACACTCAATGTAACAAAGTGCATCTTTCCCCAAAAACCTGAGCATGGGATAGCAGGAATTAAGGAAGTTGCTGGGGCAATCCAGCAATAGCTAATTAGTGCAGCAGAATTGTTTCAGTTGTGCGACACATACCTTAGTTACCTCTAGATTGATTGTTCCAATGCACAACTGGCCAGCCTCATCTACCACCTTACATAAACTTGAGCTCATCCAAAACTCTATCTTAGCTTGCACCAAGTCATGTTCACGCATCCACAGCTGTACTCGCTAACCTGCATTGGGTCCCAGTCTGGCAGTGACTCGATTTTAAGACTCTCATCCTTGCTTTCAAATCCCTCCATTGCCTCACCTCCTCTAACCTAGATCTCTCAAGATCTCTGCACACATCCAATTCTGGCCTTGAACATCCTGATTTCAATTACTCCACCAATGGTGGCCATGCCTTCAGATGTCTAGGCCCAAACTCTAGAATTCCCTCCCCAAACCTCTCCATCTCTCTACTTTTCTTTCCTCTTTTAAGACACCTACCTCTGTGACTGAAATTTTAGTCACCTGCTCAAACATCTCCTTACATGGCTCAGTGTAAAGAACATATCTTTTTATTTCTGTTGGACTGTGGATCAAAATTACAATGGCTGCAGTTTGAAGGACATGTCTACTGGAACAGTGTGAGAGATATATACAATGTTGCTGTCCTGGAACAGAGTGTGCCATGAAAGACAGGATGGTGCCGAGGAGGAGTCTGGTCTAATGGGGAACTGCCTGGCAACAACATTTTAACTGGCTCCTGACCAGGTGTGAGAGCAGTGCAGCAGAATAGCTCCTAGCCTGAAAGGAAAAAGACCTAATACCTCTCTCTCCTTTGTGTGTAAGATTCCAGTAATTCTACAATAATAGATAACTGGCTTTTTCTCCTCATATCTCTATAACCTGCTCTCTCTGAGAATCCCTGTCAAAAGGAAAAGGGGAAAATCACCATTAGAGACATTGAAAAGCAAGTGCTCAACTAGTGAACTAAAGACTGAAAGTACTGGAAGACCTTCTCGTGTCATCAACAAGAACTGAAAGGAATTTGGAAGACATTGATCAAAATCAACCCATCGAATCCTGTACTCCTGAACTGGTGCTATTGAACTGTTTTATCCCACCCTTAAAATCCATGTTTTTGTGTATCTTATATGTGTATCTTGTATGTGTATGTATAGAGGTTTAAGAAGGGATAGAGTTTAGGTTATAGAGTTAGAAATTAGCAGTTCATATTTCTTTCTTTTGCCACTGGTTAAAGACAATTTGTTCAATAAACTAAGTTATTTACTTATTAAGTTTACAAACCTGGTGCTCGTATTCTGTTAACCTAAATTAAACAATTAGGTGGGTTGATCAAACTTTTTCACATTTGTTGTGGCTCAAGGAGCAGTGGGGCTTGATATTGCAACGCACTATCCCCATGTGCACTTGTGATGCCATGGTGTACAAGGCTATGGGCCTAGTGCTGGAAAATGGGATTAGAATAGTTAGGTACTTGTTTGACCGGCGCAGACTCGATGGGCTGAAGGGTCTTTTTCTGCATTGTAAACCTCTATGACTTTATCACACATTCACCCAGATACAGCAGCATATTTTAGAAACTAAGCATCAAAAATTATATAACCAAGAAATATTTATATATTTACCATGGTAGAATTCTCAATATACAGACACCCCAGAGTTCACAATACAATAACTGTGCTGTGCCTTAGATCTGAGAGAAGAAATTTTCATTGATTGTCCAGTGTGTTGTAGATTCAAGTCCCAGTCCAGAGACACAAACTCATAATTGAAGCCAACACTCCAGTGCAATGCTGAAGGAGCACTGTCAGAGGACCAAGCCCCATCTGCCCTCTCAAGTGGACATGAAAGATCCCACAGCCGCTATTTTGAAGAACAACAGGGGATTTCTCCCCAGTGTCTTGGCCAATATTTACCCTCAACCAACAAGATTATCTTGTGTTATTTTTATACTACAAGCCTAGCAACAACATTGTGGCCCAAGGAACAAATTAAAACGCGCTAAAAATTAAAAACACATCCAAGTTTCAAATTATGACAGTGGCAACAGCATCGAGCAGACACTCGACGCAGAAGTGCACAGAGGTCAAAATGAAAATTTTGAAAGCAAAGTTCTTGGTGTACCAGAAGTATTACATTGTTGCAACAAGTCCAAACACAAATCACCGACAGTTTAGAGGGATGGGGGGGGGCTTGATCTAAAAAAGGCGTTTCTTTGTTGAAGTTTATTCACAGAATTTCAATTGTTCAAAATAGCTACACATTACACAGTGAGATAATTCACTGTTAAAATTACTATTTTGGCAATTTAAGGGTCCCATTAGAATACTAACATGTAAACTTGAAAATGCTTTGGCTGTTCTATATTAAAAATGGATTGGAGTTAATGTTCTGTGCTTACTAATTACCCTAAAAGAAAGAACAGATTTGTACTTACAAATTCACAGGACACTGTGTGTCCTAGGCCCAACCGTCTTCAGGTCTTTCATCAATGATCTTCCCTCCAACATTACATCAGAAGTGGAGTTGACTGTCAATCGCTGATGATTGCAGTGTTAAATATTATTCGCAACACCGCAGATACCAAAGCAGTCTGTGCTCGCAGGTAGCAACACCTGGACAACTTTCAGGCTTGGGCTGATAAATGGCAAATAACATTCATGTCACACAAGTCTCATGCAATGACCACTCCAACAAGAAAGAATCTCACCATCTACCCTTGACATTCAACAGCATCTCCATCACTGAATTCTCCACCATCAACATCCTTGGGGATTACCACTGACCAAAAACTGAACAAGGCCAGCCATGGAAAACACTGGCTACAAGTGCAGATCAGAGGCTGGGAATTCTGCAGCAAGTAACTCTTCTCCTGACTTCCCAAAGCCATTTACCATCTACAAGGCATAAGTCAAGAGCGTGATGGAATACTCTCCACCTGCCTGGATCAGTGCAGCTCCAACAACATTCAAGAAGCTTGACACCATCCAGGACAAAGCAGCTCGCTTTTTCGGCACCAGATTCACCACCTTAACTAGTGACGCGATCTACCAGTAGTAGAGAGAGGCATATACAAGTTGCACTGCAGCAATTCACCAAGGCTCCCTCAACAGCATCTTCCAAACTCACGACTCTACCACCTAGAAAGACAAGTGCAGCAGGTGCATGGGAACACCACCACTTGCATGTTCCACTCCAATTCAGTCACCATCCTGACTTGAAAATATATCACTGTTCCTTCACAGTCCCTGGGTCAATATCCTGGAACACCCTTCCTAATAGCACTGTGGGTGCACCTATTCCAGTAGACTTCAGCAATTCAAGAAGGTAGCTGACCACCACCTTCTCATGGGCATTTAGGGATGGGTAATAAATGCTGGCCTTGCCAGCAATGCCAACATTCCATGAAAGAATATGAAAATAAAATTCCAAAGCGCTTTATAGTCAAAGGAGTGGTTTTGAATTCACTGTCATATTGAATGCAGCCAATCTGCATACAGCAAACTGCTACAAACAGAAATGAAGTATCAAAATAGTCAGTTTTTGTGATGATTGATTTGCAAGTATCAGGCAAGGACATTGGGGATAACTTCCCTGCTCATCTACAAAATAGGGCCCACAGCATTCATGTCCACCTAAAAGAGCCTCGGTTTAATGTCTCATCCAAAAGACAGCACCTTAAAAACTGCAGCACCGGAGTGTCAAGCCGAGATTTTTGTGCTCAAGTCTCTGGAGTGAACACACAATCTTCTGACTCCCAGGCAAGAGTGTTGCCAACTGAGCCATGGCTGACACACAAGAATCAGATATTGAGAAAGGAAAGTTATTTTTTTTAAAAAGTACTCAGTAGAGTTTAAGGTTAATAAAAAAAATTGCAAACATCAACATACTCAGATTATAATCTTCCCACTTGGTTAGCAGTGTTACGACCAACATTTCAAGGAAGTATAAAAATAAGCGGGTGTACAATGATCATATGTCCAATCCCAACTGTAGGAAACACCAGCACTAGTTAGTGTCCTTCCAAACTTAGTGGGTGTCTAGAGAGAGCACTTGAATGTGCAACAGAAAATCCAAGGCTAGTAGCTACAGAATTGAAATATGGTTCCCAACCAGAATTACACCATCAGAGCCAGGAGATGACTCTATGCTTACATGCTTACCCACACAATTTAGGTGTTTTGAGATTGTGTGGGGGAATATATGGCATCAAAATGAAATGCTTCCTTAATATTTGTAAAGTGCGCATGACATCCAATAGAACTCATGAGAAAATTCAAACTGGTTTGACTTTCAATGGAGTTATACCCTATGTGATGTCAACCCAATGGTGTAAGATCGCTTCCCCGAGGACTATCATCATGGCACTAGTACATGACTTTGGAGTTATATGGTTAGTCACTTATAATATGTCACCCAAAGAATAACACACAAAACGCAGTGACAATAATAAATCACACTGGCTTATTTGCAATTTTGTTGTAGTGTATTGGTTCAACAATTCTGTTTAGTCTATAGACTGAGGGGGGAATTCACTGAGATAGATTCCAGATTTTTAAACCCTGCACTATGTCAAAAGGGCATGGATGAGGCTCAGAAGAGGAGATGTGAGCAAAGAACAGATAAAAGTAATCACAAAGGGTGGTGAATAAGCAAAGGGACTGACCAGGGAGATGAAGGAAGCTAATAATACCAATGATTTTAAGAGGGAACTGGGAAGTCATTTGGTGGGAAAATCAATCGAATGATCTGGCTACTGAGCTGTGTTTTCTGTTGTTGAACTCCGGTGCCAACAACTGAACCAGACTGACCTCTTACAATTGTTTTATTTCTCCTTATAGGACAACATTTCAGAACATTTTACACAGAAGATGGACACAGAGAAGGATCAGAAAGGAGAGAATGAAGGAATTAGGAAAATGAAGCAAAGGCATAAGAGAAGGGCTGCATAGAACTTTTGAATGCAGGGAAGAAGCTGGCTAAGAGGGAGAGAGGGATTTTGGGAGGTTCTAAATGATGGAGGCATAGTGGCTGTAGAAATGACTGCCAAAGCATCTGAGCAGCAGAGGTGCACACTGGGGAACACAGTTATAGACATAGCAGGAATGTGGAACAAAGTTTTGCAGGGATGCTAATAGATTACATAAACCAAGAGACAACATGAAATTATGTTTAAAAGGTTTATTAAATCCTAACTGAGGGCAGATCACCATTTCAGACTGGAACAAGCCTTGGCTAAAACTGAATCCTAAAACTTCAAACAATGCACAGACAAGGATTTTTTTCTGGACTATTGACCCTCGACCTCCCTAAATAGAAAGCTATAAGTCCATACCGATCAACTAAATAGAACTTAACTGGAGCCAGTTTCTTTCTAGAATTTTATTTTGGTTTTTATGTTGCATTTTTCTTTAGCCACACCCTATTATTGTACTTGATTTCTTTCACTTTCTGTTTCTCCATTCTCAAGGCCGACGCTGCCTACATTTGGCTACAAATCAAAACCATGTTCAGTGATTAATCTGATCTTCCTCTATCTCCATTCTGTCTGTACACAATGTGGACTTCCACATAACTTCCTGCAAAGGCTCCAACTTCAAAAACCTAAATTTCAAACCAAATTTCAAGAATCACAGAATTTTAACGGCACAGAAGGAGGCCATTTGGCCCATCGTGTCTGCACCAGCTCTCCAAATGAGCATTATGACCTAGTGCCATTGCCTTGCCTTTTCCCCATACCCTTGCACATTGTTTCTATTCAAATAATCATCTAATGCCCTCTTGAATGCCTCGATTGAACCTGCCTCCATCACATTTCCAGGCAGTGAATTTCGGGCCCGAACCAGCCATCGTGAGAAAAAAAAAGTTCTCACGTCACATTTGCTTTGTTTGCAAATCTCTTTAAATCTGTGCTCTCTTGTTCCTGATTATTTTACGAGCGCAACCAGCTTCTCCCTATCAACTCTGTCCAGCCCCCTCATGATTTTGAACATCTCTATCAATTCTCCTCTTAGTCTTCTTCTCTCCAAGGAGAACAATCCCAACCTCTTCAATCTATCCTCATTGCTGAAGTTTCTCATCCCTGGAATCATTCTTGTATAACCATTCTGCATTCTCTCCAGTGTGTTCACATCCTTCCAATAATGGTGGGGGGGAGGTTGAAGAGGAGGGGCGGCGGGGGGGAGTGAGGGGGGGGGGGGAGTGAAGGGGGGGGCGAGGGGGGGGGGAGTGAAAGGGGGGGCGAGGGGGGGAGGGGGAGTGAAAGGGGGGGCGAGGGGGGGAGGGGGGGTGAAAGGGGGGGCGAGGGGGGGGAGTGAAAGGGGGGGCGAGGGGGGGGAGTGAAAGGGGGGGGGAGGGGGGTGAAAGGGGGGGCGAGGGGGGGGAGTGAAAGGGGGGGCGAGGGGGGGAGTGAAAGGGGGGGCGAGGGGGGGAGTGAAAGGGGGGGCGAGGGGGGGGAGTGAAAGGGGGGTGAGGGGGGGAGTGAAAGGGGGGGCGAGGGGGGAGTGAAAGGGGGGGCGAGGGGGGGAGTGAAAGGGGGGGCGAGGGGGGAGTGAAAGGGGGCGAGGGGGGAGTGAAAGGGGGGGCGAGGGGGGGAGTGAAAGGGGGGGCGAGGGGGGGAGTGAAAGGGGGGGCGAGGGGGGGAGTGAAAGGGGGGGCGAGGGGGGGAGTGAAAGGGGGGGCGAGTGAAAGGGGGGGCGAGGGGGGGAGTGAAAGGGGGGCGAGGGGGGGAGTGAAAGGGGGGGCGAGGGGGGGAGTGAAAGGGGGGGCGAGGGGGGGAGTGAAAGGGGGGGTGAGGGGGGGGAGTGAAAGGGGGGGGAGTGAAAGGGGGGGGGAGGGGGGGAGTGAAAGGGGGGCGAGGGGGGGAGTGAAAGGGGGGCGAGGGGAGGGAGTGAAAGGGGGGGCGGGGGGAGTGAAGGGGGGGGCGGGGGGAGTGAAAGGGGGGGGCGGGGGGGAGTGAAAGGGGGGGGCGGGGGGGAGTGAAAGGGGGGGGCGGGGGGGAGTGAAAGGGGGGGGCGGGGGGGAGTGAAAGGGGGGGGCGGGGGGGAGTGAAAGGGGGGGGCGGGGGGGAGTGAAAGGGGGGGGCGGGGGGGAGTGAAAGGGGGGGGCGGGGGGGAGTGAAAGGGGGGGGCGGGGGGGAGTGAAAGGGGGGGGCGGGGGGGAGTGAAAGGGGGGGGCGGGGGGGAGTGAAAGGGGGGGGCGGGGGGAGTGAAAGGGGGGGGCGGGGGGGAGTGAAAGGGGGGGGCGGGGGGGAGTGAAAGGGGGGGGCGGGGGGGAGTGAAAGGGGGGGGCGGGGGGGAGTGAAAGGGGGGGGCGGGGGGGAGTGAAAGGGGGGGGCGGGGGGGAGTGAAAGGGGGGGGCGGGGGGGAGTGAAAGGGGGGGGCGGGGGGGAGTGAAAGGGGGGGGCGGGGGGGAGTGAAAGGGGGGGGCGGGGGGGAGTGAAAGGGGGGGGCGGGGGGGAGTGAAAGGGGGGGGCGGGGGGGAGTGAAAGGGGGGGGCGGGGGGGAGTGAAAGGGAGGGGCGGGGGGGAGTGAAAGGGGGGGCGGGGGGGAGTGAAAGGGGGGGCGGGGGGGAGTGAAAGGGGGGCGGGGGGGAGTGTAGGGGGCGGGGGGGGAGTGTAGGGGGGCGGGGGGAAGTGTAGGGGGGCGGGGGGGAGTGTAGGGGGGCGGGGGGGGAGTGTAGGGGGCGGGGGGGAGTGCAGGGGGGCGGGGGGGGAGTGTAGGGGGGCGGGGGGAGTGTAGGGGGGCGGGGGGGGAGTGTAGGGGGGCGGGGGGGAGTGTAGGGGGGCGGGGGGGAGTGTAGGGGGGCGGGGGGGAGTGTAGGGGGGCGGGGGGGAGTGTAGGCGGGCGGGGGGGGAGTGTAGGGGGCGGGGGGGGCGGGGGGGGAGTGAAGGGGGGCGAGTGAAGGGGGGCGGAGTGAAGGGGGGGAGCGAAGGGGGGGGGGGCGGGTGAGGGGGGCAGTGGGTGGGTGAGAGGGGCGGGTGGGTGGGTGCGAGGGGCGGGTGGGTGGGTGGGTGCGAGGGGCGGGTGGGTGGGTGGGTGCGAGGGGCGGGTGGGTGGGTGGGTGCGAGGGGCGGGTGGGTGGGTGGGTGCGAGGGGCGGGTGGGTGGGTGGGTGCGAGGGGCGGGTGGGTGGGTGGATGCGAGGGGCGGGTGGGTGCGAGGGGCGGGTGGGTGGGTGGGTGCGAGGGGCGGGTGGGTGGGTGCGAGGGGCGGGTGGGTGGTTGCGAGGGGTGGTGGGGTGGGTGGGTGGTTGCGAGGGGTGGTGGGGTGGGTGGGTGGTTGCGAGGGGTGGTGGGGTGGGTGCGAGGGGTGGTGGGGTGGGTGGGTGGGGGGGCGAGAGGGGTGGGTGCGGGGGCGAGAGGGGGGCGTGGGCGGGCGAGGGGGGGGCATGGGCGGGCGAGAGGGGCGTGGGCGGGCGAGGGGGCGTGGGCGGGCGAGGGGGCGTGGGCGGGCGAGGGGGCGTGGGCGAGGGGGGGCGTGGGCGGGCGAGGGGGGCGTGGGCGGGCAAGGGGGCGTGGGCGGGCGAGGGGGCTGGGCGGGCGAGGGGGCGTGGGCGGGCGAGGGGGCGTGGGCGGGCGAGGGGGGCGCGGGCGAGGGGGGGCGCGGGCGAGGGAGGGTGCGGGTGAGGGGAGGGTGCGGGTGAGGGAGGGCTGGGTGAGGGAGGGCTGGGTGAGGGAGGGCTGGGTGAGGGAGGGCTGGGTGAGGGAGGGCTGGGTGAGGGAGTGCTGGGTGAGGGAGGGCTGGGTGAGGGGGGTGTGGGTGAGGGGGGTGTGGGTGAGGGGGTGTGGGTGAGGGGGTGTGGGTGAGGGGGTGTGGGGGTGTGGGTGAGGGGGTGTGGGTGAGGGGGTGTGGGTGAGGGGGGTGTGGGTGAGGGGGTGTGGGTGAGGGGGTGTGGGTGAGGGGGTGTGGGTGAGGGGGTGTGGGTGAGGGGGTGTGGGTGAGGGGGTGTGGGTGAGGGGGTGTGGGTGAGGGAGGTGTGGGTGAGGGAGGTGTGGGTGAGGGGGGGGTTGGGATGGGAGGGGGAGGGGCATGGGTGAGGGGTGTGAAGGGTGGGTG